>NC_081405.1:687540091-687687591 GCF_030272615.1 Cryptomeria japonica | reverse complement strand
AACATAGTCGATTTAAATGATATTAAATAGCATGCATTAAATGTTAATTTTGTGGCTCACTTAGATAAACATCATAGGATTAGCCTAAAATTGTCATTTTCAGTTACTATTGACTGTTTCTATTCATATAGGTCTACATATGTTGAAAATTGGCCAATATATTCGTACTCTGTTTTGATATTCATAAATATGAATTTATACTCATATATATGATTATAAGCAACAAGATTCACTCATATATAGGTATATATTCACATTGGTGGATACATAATCAGGGAGGGATTTGTTTAGGAAATAAAGGCCCTCAATTTCTGCATGTGTTGGCCTATATGAACTATGAAAATCATTTGCAACGTTTAAGTGCCCGACCATATACTCATTTGATATTTGATGCTGAGCTTTCTACAAATGAAAGGTTATCTGACATTCCATAGACTGCGGGTAATATGTGGCTTGCATGCAAAATATTCTGGGTAAGAAGGTAGGTTAAATTCTGCCATAAAACTCATCTACCTCTATTACCCTCTTTGGGTATAATTTACATGGTTGAGCATGTCAGCTGGACTCAGGCATGACAGAATCCCATTTACCCCCTTTTTTTATTGTATCCTGGATATCATCCATTATCAGGGATAACATCCGGGTACATAAGCAAAAAGTGGTAAACAGGTGATTCATAACTCTGGATGATCATTTTTCAAAAAAGGAAATTATCTAGAAACTCTGTTTATGAATATCAACTACTGTTTATGAATATGTTTATAATTTTTTGTTTACATTTCTCTGTTTAAGTTTTGGGATGACAGGTCCAATCGGATAACTGGTTGAGGAACTATCCTAGCATGGAAGATAAAATTCCTATCTGAAATAGAGTACTAAATGTTACTTACAATCTGGGCAAGTAATTTGAATAATAACCATGCAAGAGGAGAAGGGCCATCTTTAACAAATGACAGGATGAAAGCTGCTAAAGTGACTATAAACGATATGCAATCAATGCTCAAACTCAAAGACAAAGCACAAGGAGAACAATGATAATTGAAAAATAGTAATAAGGGCTTGTAAGAGAAAGAAAATATCTTCCCACCTGCTCACCCTAGCCCGGGGTGCTATTGTATTATTCACAATCTGTGCTTATTTGTAAATAGATGTAGAGATTATTTGGACTACGGTCCCGGGCAAGGTCGGAGGTTTTCTCGCCTCCACTCTTTCCTACCAGCGCCCGCACGAGTGGAGTGATGTAAAATTTAATAATAATTAATAAAATTTTTGGCTTCGGCCTCTTACCGATAAAAAAATAAAAAATAAAAATAAAAAATAAATTTTGACTTTAAATATAAAAATAAAATAAAATAAATGTTTAAATTAAGTAATGAATTTTAAAATCACTTTAAGAGATATTTACTTTCATTTAATTGTGAAGTCAAAGAGATATTTTTTGCATTTATGAAGGCTTATTTTGGGGCCATTTATGATGCATTTAGGGGCTTTTATGGTAGCAACATGGGTTGGCTTGACTTTTGCTCAAGTATGTTCCCTTCCAGACCTGTTATAGGTCTTCAAAGGTGGGCTTTATGTTTCTGCTCGCCCAAGAGGAGGTGGATTATATTATTCATTATCTTCTTTTTGGAAAGGATATATACTGCAGGACTTCACTTTTTCAGGGGTTCTTACCTTTTGCTTCTAGCATACTGTAATTTTTTGAGTTCTCTCCGCAGAAAGGAAGGAGTTTGTAACCGATTTTTCAAAAGAGTTTTGATAAGCTTTGTAACACCTTTTGACAGTAATATATATTTTGCCTTTTCAGATTTTCTTGTTTTTTTTGTGTGCTTAGTCCTAATGCAGTTCCAAGTGATCTCTTTTATCCTTGTGATTGTGTTGCTGTTAGCACCTTTATGCAGGAGTTTTTCTAATCAGTTGCAGGTCATAGGTTGTGCCAGTTGTAAGAGTAACCTCAGTTTGTGAGAAAACATATTTTTTCTTGCTGAGAAATTATAATTTTTATAGCCTTCTTATGAAGTGTTGATATAGAGGTTATGAACTTTCTGATTTGTGCAAGGTTTCCTTTTATTAGTGGTTATTTCATGTGTTAATTAGTTTGTCCAAGTTTTCTGGTATTCATTTTGGTGTATCACCTGTTAGATAGTAGTTTCATTTTTATGTTCTCCTTCTTCTCTTTTCTCAGCACAATCGTTAGGTTTAGGTGAATACCAGTTAAAAAGAACCAGCTTGCTTTGGAGGCCCACTTCAGTTTTAGGTTACCCGCAACCTAGAAGTGTTCGCATGTTTCAATAGGTAGTTGAAGTTCACAGCTTTAGCAAGGGCACAGGCTTCATTGATAACAGTTACTTCACTACCATTGCCCTAGGATATCTGTGTTGATGGCTAAGCTCAATGCTTGTGTCAAAGGATATCTATGTGTTTTCTCTAATGTTAAGTAAATAGCTTAATTGTTGAGGAAAAGAGAATGTTCAATATCGAGCTTCAACAAATGCCAAAATAGGTTGGGTTGGCTGTGTGACCTATCCAATTAGCTTTAATTATATAGTTAGGCTTTCAGAGAAATTATGACAAATGTGGTTGGGTGGGCCCCTACTGTTCTTTCCAATGGTGAAGCTTGGTTTTAAATAGGTTGTGACCCTCCCACCTAGGAATGACACTGATGAGGGAGATGATTTTCTATTCGCCGAAGGAGCGAGTGGGTGGGAAGCCCTTAAAATAGTAGGGGTCCCAGGGTGGGAGGAAGATAAAGTAGGTGGACATTCAATTTTCCTACTTGTAGGTCAACAATTGTTTGATTCAACTAGAAACTTTGTGTTCTAAAGGTCTCTTGTGAACTTAGTTATTGTTGGTGGTACAATGATGCCTTTTATAGATGTTAGACATTTTCACATTTGACAAGATAATATTTGGTTTGTAAAATTTATATTTTTATATTCAAAACATTTATGGTAGTTTTTATTTATTTTCATTTAATGTTAGATTTTATGAACATTTACATATTTAATATTTTAGTTAAAGAAATAAATTTATTTAACTTATTAAATCTATAAATTTATTTAACTAATTAAATCAAACATTTCTTTTAATTTTTATTGACTCAAGGTATATTGGAAACATGATTTTTAAAATCCTTTAACCAAAAACTTAATATTAATTATTAAATTAAGTATTTTTCATTGAGTCAAAAAATAACACATACAAATTTATAAATAACATAATTATTTGTACAAGTGTGGGTGGATGCATATAAAAATTGAGAAGAATGTCAAACATTATTTTAGGCATTATAAAGAATTTTAGGAAGGTAGCATATTGAAGACAAAAAAATTAATTATGTTCACAAATCAAACAGTGAAGGAGTTAGAAAAACTTCATCAATAATAAACTCATAAGGTAGCATATTGAAGACAAAAAAATTAATTATGTTTGCAAATCAAACAGTGAAGGAGTTAGAAAAACTTCATCAATAATAAACTCATATTAATATTGATCTAATATGCACTTGGGACATGTTCAATAGATTCAAAGTGCTAATATCACAAATGTTAAAACATAAAGATTGATAAATCAAATCTTTTAGATAGCACTCAACACATATAACACCTATGTCAAGATGCATTTGTGCTAGGTACTACTAAAAGTCCAAAGTTGATGTAAAGGGTTTTGTACCTCTTCACACCATTGTATACACACCTTGATATTGATTTGATATGCATTGAAAAATATCTACAATTTCAAAGTTTCAATCCCACCCTGATATGTGATAGTATAATGATTGCATTTTCAGTCACTTTTGCTATACAAATTAGACTCATATTAAATTAAATTTGTGCTGGACTCATAGATATATCACACATTAAATTAAATTTGTGCTAGACTCATAAATATATATCACACATTTATCACAAAAAATGTATTTATTTAAAATATTAAATTCATTATATTAACACAATAAAATACCAAAAATATGATGAGAAAAAAAGAGAATTGCAGAGTAGAATATGAAGATGTTTACAAAAGCAAAAATTGAATCGAAACAAAAAAGAAGGAAAAGATATTTGTATTGATGTATCAGATGACTCTATAGGGAACAGTAGCACAATAGTGGAAAGATGTTTGTTTTAAACCTCCTTACTTCATGCTGCTTCTTGAAACAACAAGATCAAATTTTAGGAAAGGAAGAATGGTGATTCAAGGATTCGTATCTATATCTGTAGAAGTGGATTCCAAACTTTAATCCACTAAAAACCGCTTTGACGGAAGGGCCAACAGTAGATGACAAATTGGGAAAACTAGTGAATTGGGTCTCTACAATGGTGAAACCCTAATCTATGCCCAAATGCGAGTCATAGCAATAATTTAAATTTTGAAGGTATTCACGTCAATCACAAATATTTTTCTTTTTTACAATATAAAGGAATTAAGATTGAGGCTCATAATTTCTATAGTAAAACAAGTTTGAATGTGCAAAAACATAGGGTACAACAAACAAACTAATAAAAATGTAAATATATGTCGATGATGAAAGCCATTTTATTTTAACGTGTACATCTTATGTGAGCTTAAAAGATGAAGGTGTATGTTTTCAATTACGGATGTCTTCATTTTGAATTTGAAATAGTATAAAAGAAAAATGATTGTACATCTTATTGAACAATATATAAGATAAATAGGAAAACATTCATTTATAGAATATTTATATAGAAGATATTTCATACTAAAAACAATTTTTTTTCTTATCTTTAATAAAATAAAAAATATTTTCATTTGATTTTATAAAACAAAAACTAAACTTATATTTTATAAGAATTCAAATTATGTAAATATCATTTTATTATAACTATTCCTAAAAAAAAATGTCTGAGTTTCTTTTTTATTTCATTCATATAAACATATGGATAACCACTATATGTTTTCTTTACTTTTGAAAATAATTTTATAATTTATTTATTTATTTGAAATTAAGATTAAAAGAAAAAAAAAGAATTGTAATGATGATTTATAATTTTTTTTTTTTTTTTTTCACATTTTACATGTTTTGAATTTTTTCCACGTCCACATCCCTGTTTAAAATATAATTTTCAGTTTAAAAAAGGAAAAATAAATAATTATCCATTAAAAAAAGTTCATAAATATTATATAAAAGCTTTTAAAATAAGTCACGATCATCTCTTCAATAAATTGTACAAAACACAACAGAAGAAAATGTATACTGAAAAGAAGTCCATTGTCATCATGATGATATGAAGAAATACTAAAGAATAAATAAACGTTTAAAGTCCATTAAAGAAATAGGTAGAATTCAACATCAACAGGAATTGAGAACGACAAAAGATTCCTTATATTCTATTGAAAATATGGGTATAAGGAATATTCGAGGAGATCTTTATGACAATAAAATATGGGTATAAGGAATATTCGAGGAGATCTTTATGACAATAATTTGCATACTGAGTTGTCGGCGCGCATAATAAAGCATTCCAACTGCTCGTTGGCACGAACAATCCCCGGCCGCTCATATTTCTCACCTTAACACCGTGCCAAAATGATTACCGCACATTCTGTTACTCCAACTGACGGTAAATGAGCAAACACAAGTAGTTACATAAATGGGAGAGTGCAAGCGAGTGACTGTAAGGTGTACACGTTACTTCCCTTAACGTCAACATACAAGAGTGTTCGGTGAGCGACTTGAATGGTAAATTGTACCTTGAAGGAAGTGTAATAGTCAAGTTAATTGAAACTCTTAAGTTAAATTTTAATATTAATAAAAATATAAATGCAGGTATACAAAATATTATTTTATGTTTATTTTTTAGATTGGTTTTCAATTTGATTATGTTTAGGTGATGTCTTTTAAATTAAAATAAAAAGAGTTCAAATATAAAAGAATCAACAAGATTTGCACTTATATAAAAAAATAGAGAGTTGTATAATAGCAACAAGACAAATTGAATTATAGCACTTTCTTAGACAACAAGTGATAAGAAGGTATCACTTCAACAATAGTGACAACAAGGTGTTGAAACGAGTTACATTATCATGAATCCAACTGGTAAAAGTCCATAAGCTTGGAAAAACATTCCTTGCATATGAATTGGCTCACAACATCATACTTTCCCTTTAGATAGCCCTAGAAACATCAGCCCTTGTACCCACCCTTGAAAGCCTAAACATGCCACCATTTTGAAGCAAAGTAGTCATTTGTAATGCAATTTTGTTGATCATTGAGCACAACAACTTTTGCATTATGTTGTTTTCAAAATTAACCACCACAACATCATCAATTGTTTCCTCATTAATACTTGTGCTTTTGTGGCCAAGTCCATCAATATGAAATCCCTTCATAGTTGAAGTTTTGCTATTGTCTTGAAACCTCTTAATTTAACCAAGGAGAATTTTGAAAATTGCTAACATGAAGGGATAAGCTCAAGCAAACCATCAAGATTTCAATTTGTAGGAGAAAAAGGGTATAAGATAAATTAACCAAGCATTTAAACCTCTGGCCGAAGTTAATAATAACTTGTCTCAAAGTCTAGGTGGGGACACTGTGGTGAGAGGAAAGCCCAAGAAGTGCAATTTCCCAAGACCAAGCTTGAGGGAAGAAAATTGGGAGAGCAGAGAACAAGGAGCACCATAGTTGGCGAGCATGGGCATATAACTAGAAAACATGTTTTATGCTCTTTTTTGTTGCGAGAAGGAAAAATTGAAGGTGGGAAGATGAAAGATGGGTGATCACCGATTGACATCTTAATATGGAACACTTTTCAAGTTGCTAATTAGATATGTGATGTTAATTGTTTGTTGTTTGGGTATATTAGATATATCATCATAATCTAATAGGTCCCAAGTCCTATTAGAAAAGATAGTGTGATTTTAGATGAGTCACCTAAACAACCCAAAGCTTAGAGTGTGTTGTTTAAGTTTGCCCTGAAAATTGATTATAATAACACCATGAAAACCTTTGCCTAAATTGTTTTTGTGCTAGCGGAAGCTAGATATGTTGTAGAGGGAAAAGTCAAGCATGTCATCCTAGAAAATGCCAAGTCAACAATTATGGGGGCTTGCAAAGGTAGTGCTTTGATAAAAACCATGGATCAGTGAAGGGTGATGTTTGTTCTACTAAAACAAATTTCTTGGGGGGCTCTACAATAGGCTTAAAATTTGTACCCAATTCGAAGAGCTCTAAATTCGAACCCTTAATCATCATCTATTTTATCACTCTATTTTTATGGAGGCTCTTGTTCTTGTTTTTGGTTGTGCAGAAGAATCTTCTTTGATGGCTTGTTTGAGTTTATCTTTGTGGTACCTAGCTAAATATTCTTTTGTCACAACAGAATAGTTGACATCGAAAAAGAACTTGAAAAGTGTTAGGGGTTTCAACTTTTGGTCTTTTAGACAGGTGGTCTTGTGGACTTCATTAAAATTCTTTCGATTCAAAAAAAAAAAAAAAAAAATGAAGAAAGCCAATTTGAGCTTGTTCTGCATAAATTAAGAGAAAGAAAAAAAAAAAAAAACAGGAAACTTTATCAAAGAAACAAACACCATTGTAACTAAAATTATCCCACAACGCAAAAAAAATATGTAACCAGTTAAAATGAATTGAAATAAATTTTTGTGTTTCAGCACTGGAACTAATGAACATTTGCCCTTCTGTACAATTTTGGGGGCAAAATTGCTCAACAAGCGGAATACAACATGTGAGGCAAATTGGTCCGCTTTGAGTAGCAGAGTCGCACAGAATTTCTCTTTCTTCTACTCTGTTCTGAATTTCAGGAGAGAGTTTCTGCAGTGAAGTGTGGTTTGAAGAAATTTCACACAACTCCTGAGAGCCATCAACAATCAAAGATGACGTTATTGACCTTGAAGACACCTCCAATTCATGCTGATTGTCCTCACTAGAGGCCTCTAGATCTGAACTTGTGTGTGTGAATTCTTGCTTTTCTCCATCGCTGATCTCCATGACAGGTTTGCTTTCTGCCTCTGCGGAACAATTTTGGGCGTTTGAAAGGGGTGAGTTGGATCTAACAACAATCCAGTGGCCACTTGGTGGGCTTGAACACCAATCAGGCTTCTCACATCCTACAGCCAATGCGGCCAATCTGTCCTTGGCTGAAGGTCTCTTGACGGACTCATTTTTCTCCCCTGTTTCTTCACCTTTCACACAAGACCTTGCAATGGCCAGAGACAAAATTGGGACAGATTGACACAAACTAGAAGAGGCAGAATCCCAATCAGGGCTACCAAAGTCCAAAGTGCTGGTAGGAGAGAGAGGAGCCCTATTCACCTCTGTTACAGAACAGCAGTCGATCTCAGAGAGAAAAGGATGTTCCAACAGCTGTGCAGCGGTCCACCTCTGTTTCGGATCTCTACGGAAGCACTTGTCTAGAAAATCCCGGCCTTGAGGCGAAAGACAGGAGGGACACTCCGGCAGATCATCTGTGCAACCAATCTGATACAGGGCCGCAAGAGGATTCGAAGCGGTGCCCCAAGGCGGCCTTCCAGTGGCCATTTCCACAACTGTGCAACCCACAGACCAAATATCTGAAGCCGGTTCCTGCTCCACCTGATTCACTACTTCAGGAGCCATCCACAATGGCGTACCACTTAAACCATTCAACCCCTTTTTCTCTGTCCTCCTGGCAGATCCAAAGTCACCAAGCTTGACCAGGCCAGTGCCCCCAACAAGCACATTCTTTCCCTTGATGTCACAGTGCACGATTCCCTGCCTGTGGAGGTAATCTAATCCACGGAGGATGCCACGAGTGAAGGATTTGGTCACCGATTCGTCCAATTGTCCCCCAAATTTACTCAGCAGGTCTGCTACGCTACCCCCTGGCAGATACTCCATCATCAGATTGCAGACCTCAACCCCATTCTCCACACTGTAGTCCTTCGCCAGACATTTCACAATGTGTGGAGAATCCAAACTCTTGAGAACGTTGAATTCGTTTTCTAGATAAGAAACTGAATTGACGGCCATGGACTTTACAGCAAAGAGCTCGCCATTAGACTTGTTGATGGCAAGACTAACTGTGCCGAATGCTCCAGCTCCAATAATGGCGCCCCTGATCCATTCCTGGGGCTTGCTTGCCTCGGTTTTGATTTCCATTGCTAACAACCTCTTTTGAAATCTGTTGTGTGTTGAGCAGAGCATTTGGGAATGCAATGGCTTATAAAGGGGGACGACCAAACTTCCAAATTCCGTCGTCTTTGGCCGACGGTGCATATTCATTTTAGCACATGTTGATGTGCCTTATGAAAATCTCATCAACAACGACGGCGCAAATGAATCCGGTCAAATGACGTCGGCAGGAAATGCGTGTTTTCGTTGTGACCCCGCGGCCGCATTCCCCTCCTTGGAATATGAAGCACGTGATCAATTTCATTTGTTTTTTTTAACGACGCCGGGAAACGTGAAACAGAGTCAAATGATTTTTGTTTTTTACGACGTCCGGAAAACGTGCAACACATTCTAGGTACCAAACGTAAAAGTTGGGAGCTCAACGGACATTCTTCCCTTCTCTTGACCATTTAAATGTGCAAAGTGGCAATTGCAAAGAAAGACCAACGGTGGAGGGGCGGCGCAATTTGATTGTAGAATTAGTGGCCTCCTGTCGCAAGTGTGGGATGATTGATAAGCACCCCACACGTGTTGGAGGAGTGAGATAATGGTTGTTTCAATCAACACCATCGTGCCAAACGTAGACAACAGTGAGAACGGGGACTTTATTGGACGCTTATGCTATTTATTAGAAGATATTTAGTTGGATGTCTCGAAAGCGACAAACTATTTATGGATTTTTATTTTTTTAAAGCTATTTGATGGCTTTTATCTTTCCTGCATTAAAAGGGATGAAATAAATATTCATTCCAGGGAGGTTGGAGTGCAGGTACACTGTCCCCGTACATTCACCAAACCAAATATGAAATTTTGGCCTAACTACCTACTCAACGCCGGGTCAAGAAGGAACCACGATGACCTTACCATTTCCTCTTTTAATTGAATTAACTCTCTTAATGTAGAAGATCACATGAAAATTTTACCATAATGAATATTTTATTACCCTAGATGGTGAAACTTAATAATAGCATAGAAATACAAAATAATACGTACAAACTACGTCGTAGTTACGTCAGAACTTTAAGACAATTACTGACTACTCAATGTCAAATATTTAAAATACTAACCTATTCCAACCGTATTGGTCCCGCTCCTTATATGTGTCCATTTCTTTGTGTTGAGATGGATCATTGACATCGATATTTACTTTGTCCACGTCTGCTTTTACACCTAACGAAGGTGGACACGACAACGCCATGCTTGCTTTTTTCGATGCGATGATGCGAATTTTGGTAATCGGGCGATTATTAGATTTATATTTTATAAAATAAAAGTAGATGTAGGCCCAATCTAATTTCTACTCAAATAAAAAAACAAATCATTGCTTGCTGACACTGGCAAACGTGTGGGATCGCAATAGAATATTGTTTTTTCGTGGACACCCGTTTTCGAACACAGAGATTCTTTTGGGCCACATACATGTTGCAAATAGTTGGAAGGAACTGTTATTTGACAGGCTGGTGGAGGTGGCAAAAGTGGGAGATGGGACCTCGTTGGAATGCCCACAAAGGCCTTCTGCCACCCAACGAGGTTATGTTTTAAACTCCCATTTTAATGATGACAGTTTGTTGTTCCTAAGAATTTCAGTAGAAAAAAATATAAAATGCACTCAATATATTAAATGTGTGAAGTGTTGCTTTGGGTTCACAGTTGTTCATGAGCAAAATAGAGTATTTCATGACTTCCTCTAGTCTCAAAATAGTGTATTTCATGACTTCCTTTTGTCTCAAATTAGAGATTTCATGACTTTCTCCAGTTTTTCATTAATGTGGATCTAACTAAATCTAGACATGCACAATAAATAGAGATGACTAGACAAATGCCAATTAAGTGTATAATTAAGCTTATCCTAACTAACTAGATAGATATAATATAATAAAATAAATTTTACTAAATAAGATATACTAACATCCTGATAAGGAAAAGTTAATTAGTCTTGATCAAGTATTCATCTATTATACTCTTTTCCTAAGTTTCACATATTGGGTGTTGGTACAGTTTACCTAGTTGGGATATTCTCACTTATGTAGTTGTGTCAATTAGTCATGTACCCTTGAGTTATGCACCTAATTGACACTTATCTAGTCTAGGCTAATTTACACTCCTATCATGCTAGCTCATCTAATTATCTTAATCTATTACCATGTCTATCTTTTTTTAGATTCATCTATCACATATATCTACTTTTATTTAGTCTCAACCTTTCGTGTGTTTCCTTGCTCTATATAAGCACATGCTTCTTTACATACTTTGTAACAATGTAACCATTATGTGTTATTTACTATAACACTATGCTAATTATTTCACCATGCCCCTTATTAGCTTTGTATAGATTTTCTTGTGGAAGCTTGTTGGTTTGACGATTCATGGACTTGTGAATATTTCATTATTCATACATGGTATAGAAGCCATGATGTCATAAGCTAGTTCATTTATGAGTGATGGGGGTAAGTAGATCTTAATATCTGACAACTCTCCTAACTTCTTCCAAAGATCTTCTGTTGTGGCTTCTTAATGTATATTATCTTGGTTCCCAAAGTCAGTTCCATATTCCTACAATTATAACCTATCCTACCAAGTCTAGGGTTTGTCTTCTAGAGGACATGCCATGCACTCGACTTAATATAAGGAGAGCATTCATAAAGGTATCCTTGACAATACATGTAATCAATTATCATGAAAATGAATAAAATAATTGTAGACACCTAAAACCAACACAACTAATTAAATGATTTTTTATTCATTTAATCATCATTAAATTCTTCCTATTAATTAAAATTAATATCCCCCTTCTTCTAATTGACCTATTAATTTACCCTTCTTCTATCTAAGCCATTTAATTAAATACCCCCCCTCTAGCAATTTTAATTAAATTCATATTTAATTAAAAATATCAATTTATTCTCTTTTCCATTTCAATTAAATCTACATTTAATTAAAATCTCCTTTGCATCTAAATAAATCAAAATTTATTTGTAAATCCCCCCCCCCCCCACTTGCAAAATCCTACAAATGCAAGTTGCATCCTCTTTTGGCTAAATTAAATCTTACTAAAATTCCTATTTTCCCTCACCCACTTGCCAAATCCTACATTTTCCACTTGCCCTCCTAATTTCTTCTAGAATCCCTCTAATCCTCCATTAATTAGCCTAATTCTCCTCATCATGTCCAATCCCTAAATTTGGGGAGTCACTTCCCCAAATTTGGAGAAAGTCTTCAAAATGCATTTAAGACCTTCTCCTTTCAACAAGGTAACTTGTCGAATACCCCCAAATTTGTAAGGCTCTTACAGAGTTGTCCCCTAGACTACTAGTGGTTTTCCTCTTGGAGAAAGTTAGCCTCCAAAGTCTTCAAAAGGCATTTAATGCCTCTTACAAGCCCACACTTCTAACCCATGATGGCTGTCCACTTGACTATCTTTTATCCTTGCACAAGAGCTTACCTCTTGGACAATAGCCTGCTTCCTTGGATAAAAGCATTATCCAATGATGTCACCCCTTGAAGCCTTCCCTAATTCTTAATTAGCATCTAATGCTTTCTTAGCATCTCTCAAGTTCTCTCAAGATGACATTTGTCAACTTGGGATTGGATTAAATCCCTCACGTGGATTGATAACTTTCAATCCTAGCCCTTCATGAGATTACTCAATCTCAACCATTCATTTCTCTATTTTATCTATAAATAGAGCCCATTTCTTCAATCTAAGGATCCATTCACTTCTATTGCATCCAATCTATAGTCTAATTGTGTTGTGCAGGTTATCAAGGAACTCAATCCCCATCACCAAGCATTTAGGCCATCTTAGTTGCATTATAGCTTAGTTTTTTTAATACATGTTAGAATATCTTGCTAGCTTAATTCATATCATTTTCATAGAATCCTCATATATCATCTATAGGATTTGAGAAATACAAATCCATAGAACCCAAAAGCAAACCTGCATGCAAGAAACCTGTCACAGAGAAAGAGAGAGAACGAATACAAGGGTTTTGGCTCTGACAAAGAGAAAAGATGTATTATCAGAGAAAAATGAATCAAAAATATGAATAATACAAGAGATCAATCCTTATAAAGGAGATCAACACCAAAAGGAAAACCTAACCCTAAGGTGTGTGCATTTAATAATTAAATATTAATTATTAAATGACTAATGTGTGCATAAAGGGAAATCTTAAGAGGAGAGTAAAGTTAATTAATTACTTTACTCTAACACCCCCCTTAAGATGAGCTACAATGCAGCTACAAACAATGCAAAATAAAGCAAAGGAACTACAATGCAAAAGAGGGTCCTGGCAACAAGGCCTAATCAGGTACCCGAATACAAGAAAATCTCTATAAAGCGGAGTAAAGGAGAAAACCCAGTGGGAAAAAACTCCTCTCCAAAAAGAGATAAAGAATCATGCTGAAAAGAAAACATGAAGGAAGGAAGGCCTCACTGAGACCCCCCAAGGACAACTTCCTTCACCCCAAGCATGGAGCGCAACTGAAGATAGCGCGGAGATACCAAAGGTTTAGTGAAGATGTCAGCAACCTGCTCCTCTGTAGGAATATACTCCAAGATGAGAGAACCATCCTGAATCAACTGCCTGATGAAGTGCATGTGGATTTCAATGTGCTTTGTCCGTTGATGCTCCACTGGGTTGCGAGAAATATGAATGGCACTCTGATTATCACACCAAAGAGTAGTGGGACAATCTGGAGGAAACCCAAACTCTGTCATCGACTGCCGAAGCCATAAAACCTCTTGACTGGCTAACACTGCTGCACGGTACTCAGCCTCTGTAGATGATAATGCAATAGCAGTCTGCTTCTTGCAAGACCATTTAATAGGACCAGAACCAAGGCAAAAAACGAAGCCAGAAGTAGACTTCCGATCATTGACATCACCAGCCCAATCGGAGTCAGTGAAGCCAATGATGTGAGGGGAACCTGAAGTGTAGTGAATGCCATAATGTGTGGTGCCCCGAATGTACCTCAAAATACGTTTGGCTGCTTGCCAATGGCTCTCATGAGGATCATGGGAGAACCGAGAGACAAGACCAACCGCAAAGGAAAGATCCGGATGAGAATGTGTCAGGTACAACAAATTGCCAACCAACTGCCTGTATAAAGTGGGGTCTACTGAAGGAGTAGAGCAAGTGGAAGACAAAACAACACTTGACTGAAATGGAGTGGGGGCAGACTTGCAATCAAGCATGCCAAATCGCTGAAGCATATCAAGAGCATACTTCTCCTGAAATATGGAAATCCCATCCGAAGACTGAATAACCTGTAGACCTAGAAAGAAGTGCAAGAGACCAAGATCTGTCATCTCAAATTGCTCCATCAAAGCTCTCTGAACACTCTGAATCATGGAGGATGAGCTACCTGTAATGATGAGATCATCGACATATAGCACAAGAATCAAAAGATCACCCTCCTGATGCTGAAGATACACTGTGTGATCGGAATGACAGCATGTGAAGTGAGAGGAAAGCAAAAAGGAGTCCATCTTCTCATACCAAGCCCTGGGGGCTTGTTTGAGACCATACAATGAACGACGAAGTCTGCAAACCAAAGAAGTGTCCTGCACAAATCCTTGAGGCTGCTCCATATAGATCTCCTCATGTAGGTCTCCATGCAAGAAGACACTCTTCACATCCATCTGAAACACTGTCCATCCCTGTGAAGCTGCAAGTGAAAGTACCAGGCGTATAGAATTCATCTTGGCGACAGGAGCAAAGGTCTCAGAGTAGTCAATACCCTCTACGTGAGAAAACCCCTTCGCAACAAGACGTGCCTTATACTTATCAATAGAACCATCTGCAGCATACTTGGTACGATACACCCACTTGCACCAAACCAAATTTCTTCCCTTAGGAAGAGGACAAAGATCCCAAGTATGATTCTTCATCAAAGAAGAATACTCCTCATCCATGGCCCTATCCCACTCAAGGTGTCCTGTCGCCTCTGAAAACTTTTGAGGATCATCTGAAAGGGCATGACTCAAAAGACTAGAACCAGATGTCTGAGCACGAGTGCGATGAGTATCTGAAGGATCACCTGCCAAAGAACCAGCTGCATCAACAGTATCATGGGCCCACTTCGGAAAAGATGGAGCAACTGGTGGTGGTGGAGATGGTGGATCATCATCTACATCATCCTCAAGAGATAAGTAATCCTCAAGAGATGAAGAGGAAGGAGTAGGCAATGAGGGAGAAGCTGGGGATGGAGAATCCATCTGAGGATAGCACTCATCAAACTGGACATCCCGCCGAAACAGGACCTCTCGGGAATCAGGATCAAACAACCTGTATGCCTTAACATCCTCACAATAGCCAACAAATATGAGTGGTCGACTCTTCCTCTCCATGGCTATCCGCTAAGAATTAGGAATAAATGCCCAAGCCTCACTACCAAAAAATCGGAATGTAGAAACATCAGGCTTGACATGGGTCCAAGCCTCCTCAGGAGTCATATGTCGTAATGCCTTATGAGGCATCTGATTCTAAATATAATTGGCACAATTGACTGCCTCAGCCCAAAATGAAGAACTCATAGCTCGAGACTGTATCATACAATTTGCCATCTCTCGTAAGGTTCTGTTCTTTCTCTCAGCAACACCATTCTGCTGAGGGGTGTATGGAACTGTAAACTGATGCTGTAAACCATGCTCAGTGCAAAAATCTCTGAAAGCCTGATTTACATACTCCCCCCCATTATCGGTGCGTATTCGCCTGATAGAAAGTCCAGATTGCTTCTCTACAAATGTCTTAAAAATCCTGAATGAGTCAAAGACATCAAACTTGTACTTAAGAAAGTACACCCATGTACGTCTGGAGAAGTCATCAATAAAAGTGAGTACATAACGGGCCCCTGAAAAGGAAGGAGTCGGAAAGGACATAAGATCACTGTGTACCAACTCTAGGGCTGCCCTAGCACGAGAGACTCGACCCTTAGGAAAAGGATCTCGATGATGTTTGCCAAGGACACAACCACGACATACACCATCTGTACAAGAAATCTGTGGAAGCCCAATCACAAGTGCCTGTGTACTCATCTGCTGTAGATATCTGTAATTGACATGGCCGAAACGCTCATGCCAAAGCCTGCTCACTGAATCTACATGTGCTATAAGAGAGGAACCAACAATGTCTGAACTCTCAAAGCCATCAAAACTATATAAGTGAGATGCAGAATCCACACTCCCAGTAGCCACAACCAAGTCAGGATCATGAAGATCTCGAATAACCACATTATGAGGTGAGAACTCAACTGTCTTACCAGAGCCAGAGTGGCAAATCTGATAAACGGATAGAAGGTTTGTCGAAATGTCAGGAATCAAAAGCACATCCTGAAGACAACCACCATCCAATGAAACAGTACCAGAACCCTGAACAAAAAGTTGTACTGAGTCACCAACTGCAATATGTCGAGTGCTGGTAGGGGCAAGAGCGGTGACCAAATCCTCTGTGTGTGTCATATGGTGAGAAGCACCAGAATCTAGAATCCAAGTGGATGCGGAGGACAATGCTCGTGCAGAAAGAGCATGACCTTTCCCTGTGGGCTATGAAGGAGGCTGTGGTGCACTGATATTATGCTGTTGCATGGCTTCCTCCAAAGCCTCTAAACGTTTCCAACACCTGGAAACGGGATGTCCTTCCTTGCCACAAAAACTGCAAGGATCACCAGAGTTCTTCTTAGTCTTGGAGGAAGACTCACCAGACTTTGAAGGTTTGCCCTTTTTAGAATTGAACTGTGGTTTTGAATCAGACTTAGGTGGTGGCTTGGAGGGATTCTCACTAGCCTCTGAATCTTTCTTAGGCTTCGGTTTCTGCTTCTGTTTTCCTTTGGAGGACTGGGCTACCAATGCTTGGTTCTGTGAACCTGAAAGTGAATCCAACTACTTAAGCTTAGCTTGCTCATGAGTCAGACGATCACAAAGGACCTCAAAAGAAGGCATGACATGTCGAGCACCCAAGGCATCCATGGTGGAATAGAAGGTCGAAGAGAAGATCTGAAATGGACCCCGAAGCTTGGAGAGAATCAGGAAAATGTACTCTATATCAGTCTTAGTCTTACCACAACCCTGCAAGATAGATCTTTGTTGTTTGAACTTCATCAGAAAGTCCTCAATAGAAGGAAACGAATCAGGTACCAAGGAAGTTAACTCTGCCTCAAGCTGTAAAGCTCTGAACTCTTTGACAGTACCAAAAAGTCCTTCAAACTCGGTCCAAATGGCTCGAGGAGTGAGACAACCCTCAAGATGAAACTAGAGACTGTCGGAAATGTGTAAAGCCATCAATCCCATAGCCTGATCCATATTGTTCCTGTGCTACATAATCTCAAAAGGACGTGTCAACTGAGGCTGAACCTCATCCAAACAGGACCATAACCCTTTTGACTAGAGAAGAGTCATCATGCGACCCTTCCAAGTGTGGTAATTATGCGGTGTGAGAGATTCAATAGGTCTGTCTGCCATCCTGTGAACTGTGCCTCAACAGCTCTGAATTTTTAATTATTATTAAGTGGTCTTTCAGAACTAGACAGAAGATGCAGAAGGGGGTTTGATTTTTTTGTATTGGTGTTTGTATATTCTGGTTTTCTGATGTAAATAACAGAAAGCAAGAGAAAACACCCCCCCACAATGCAAAAAACTAATCCCCAGTACAAACTGAAAGCCAGAAAATGATAGAAAGCAGTAACGGCTTGAGAAAAATTTTGAGCACCTGAACAATATACTGATGAAATAGACTGTAGATCTGAAAATATCACTGAACCACCATTCCGACGCCTATTCGCTTTCGAAAAATGGAGCAAAAATGAGCAAGTTATGCCCCTCGGAGTGCAAAAAGGCTCATCAAACTTTGACTGCTAAAAAATGCAATCAAACTAGAGAAATTGGAAAAAATTCCTGCACCATTAGAACGGGCTCGGAGTCAACTTTCCAACACCTATTCATTTTTGAAAAACGGAGATCGGACGCCAAAGTTATGCCCGATTTGGTAAAATAGCTCCAAAGTGACCCAAATGGCCCTGCTAGCCCTCAGGGGCTTAAAAAAATGGCCCCTGGTCAGCTAGGCGACCAGGGGCTGGCGCAGGGGTGTGGTGGCGTTGAGGCGGCGCGCGAGCGGCTGGGGGCGCGTGGGCTGCGGGCGGGCGGCTGGCGGCGCTGGGCGGCGCGGCGGGGGGTTACCGCCGACGGCGGTGGCCGCTGGGCTGCGCACCGGCGGCGCTGGCCTCCAAAGGCTGCACCCTTTTTAATAAAACTGGCTACGCTTTTTTTAATTAAAAAAATAGCATTTTTTGATATTTTTTTAAATTTTTTTTTGAATTTTGCCTCGGTTTTCGTGCCTTAGGGCTGTACGGCCTTGGGGCAAATTTTTTTTTTGCCTTCTGGAGCAACTGTGTCCAAACCGGACGAATTTTATATGGAAATAGGGGTGTTTGGGTGCTACGAGCTCAACGGTGAGGTCCGTTTGGGATCAAAGTGCACCGAAAAAATACCCCCTATTCCAAGATAAAAAACAGAAGACAAAAAACAGATCTGATGCAACCAAAACCTGGATCTCAAAATCTTTTCAAAGTCTGAACAAGCTGCAGCAGATCTGGCTTTGATACCATGTAGGATTTGAGAAATACAAATCCACAGAACCCAAAAGCAAACCTGCATGCAAGAAACCTGTCATAGAGAAAGAGAGAGAACGAATACAAGGGTTTCGGCTCTGACAAAGAGAAAAGATGTATTATCAGAGAAAAATGAATCAAGAATATGAATAATACAAGAGATCAATCCTTATAAAGGAGATCAACACCAAAAGGAAAACCTAACCCTAAGGTGTGTGCATTTAATAATTAAATATTAATTATTAAATGACTAATGTGTGCATAAAGGGAAATCTTAAGAGGAGAGTAAAGTGAATTAATTACTTTACTCTAACATCATCCTCATAATAGACTAATTCGTTCACTTAATCTTTCAATTTGGAACTCATTTCATATCTTCATCTTGTATCTTGCATCTTTATCCATCATCTCATCTTAGCTAGGATCTTAGTTGTAGTCATTTTGATCCTAGAATCATCATTCATAACTCGTTCTCTAGGTTGTCATCTTGAGGATCAAGTGCTCTTCCAAGTGAGGGCCACCTCGAATCTTAGAGATCTTTAAAGATAGAGAAGCATGAGATGGGCTTAGCAATCTTGAGATTTCTTGGACTAACAAGTAGATTAGTTTGCATTTTCGATCTCTTGATTTCACTAACATAATATCTCATGTGTGTGTGTGATTTGTGTTTTCTTGCAGGTGCAGGCATTCCCCACATTTTAACCACACATTAATTGGCACCCATCGTGGGGCAAGACCCCTAAAATCCACATTTTTCTAGCAATTTTTCTGCAAGATTCATGCAAGTTCCTACGAGCGTTAAACGAGTGTCGTATGGGAACCTACCTTTTGTCTTATGGGCTTGTGAAGAAACTCGTACGATTTTATGGTGAAGACAGAGAGCTGTTTTTTGTGTTATTCTATCCTCTGCCTCTTTTCTAAGCTTGTACAAGCTAATACTTGAGGCCGCACGAGTAAACTATTTTCTTGTACGAGAAAATTGTTTTGTCATATGGGCCTGTAGGATTTGTCGTACGGGTAGGTGAGAAACCTCGTACGAGTTTCTGCTTTAATAGAGGAGATTTGTAACCTATATTTGAAAATAGGCTTGGAGAAGGCCCCCCATTTGATTCTTGATTTTTCTAACTTGTGTTTTCTTGCAGGTCTAACAATTTGATGTAGGATTGAAGAAGTTAAAGTAGGATTTGAATCTAATTTTTTTAACTTTTTCAAGGTTGGCTAAAATTAACTCATTTTCCTTTCAAGCTAAAAATAATCTCATTAAGTTTCGATTGGTGAAAGAATCTCACATTTCAATTTGAGGTTTTTAAAAAAAGAATCAAATTTGCAAGGTTAAAAAGAACAACAACTTCACATTTTCCTTCTTGCAAGTTAGGCTCACACTTCAAATTTTGGGGTTATAAAAAGAACAACAACAATCTTTATTTTCTTGCAAAGGTTAAAAAATTCACAATCAATACTTGTTTGCAAGATTAAAAAGAACAATCCACATTTCGTTTTGCAAAGAGATTTCCATCTCAAAGCAACGTGCATTATTTTAAGTTGACTAGGATTTCATTTCCTAGATTAAACAAACAAATTGCTTTGTGGGACTAAAAAGAACACCATTCTTGTTGGAGCAACATCTCCAAATAGGTCTTAGCCAATCATTGCTTTAAAAATGATAAAAAGAACATTGTTTGCCTTGTCTCGAAAGTGGTAGGTATATGCTCTCCCCTTAATTAGGTGACCAAAAAACCAAACCACTCTTTTATACTTTCTTTTACTTCAAGCAATTAAATCCTTTAGAAGGCATGCCCTCCTGAGTTGCCCTTAGGGTGCCATTAAGGTCGGTGAGAGGGGAATGACCTAAGTGGGAAACGACTTTATTGCCAAGTGTTCCAACCCACTATAATCAAATGTGGAGGCTGATGAAAGTCCCCTCCAATGGTTTTGTTCAGTGATTAGCCTTCCCCCAGTATCTTTAAGATACATAAAGCCTTTGTTCTAGAGGCTGGGAAGCCTCCTGAGGGAGTTTATCATTGAATACTGAACGAAATCCTGATTACAAACGATAGCAATAGAGACTTTGAGCCGTGTTAGTTGCCAAACATTGGCAATATCATAGTGCAAGGGTGGGGAAGAATCCGCCCCCAAGATTACTCACCATATATCTCCCAAGATAACTGCCCAATTGTGAAGTAATTCACTTTGGGTTAATTTCTGACAAAAGACAAAAAAATGGGCGCCCTCTAGGGGGTGACAAGGCTATTTAAGCTGATAGAGTATCGAGACTAGTGGGCTATGATATTGTCAATGACCTTTGAATAAAGAGTCTATTTGACATGTCTTCTGTTGTAAATCAAACCAGTGCAAAAATCCTCAGAAAACATACACTCAATGTTTAGCATAGGGATGATCATTGTTTTCATGTTCGCTATTTCTTCTTGTCACAAAAGTTAAAACATCTTGCAAATCAACCAATACAACAATCAATTCAAAACAAAGAGCAAAGAGAAACCTTAGAGAGAAGAGAATTTCCAACTCCAACTAAGCACCTTTAGAAAGAGGTATCAAATCATCAACTATCTTGAGATAAGATTTCATCCAAACAAAATTAAGGGGTATCCAATATAGTGATCAAGAGTTCCATCAATACCTAGTTAGGTTCTCAAGTTGTCAAATTAAGTTTCTACATCAGGAAACTTGACTCATATCATTTGACACACTTTGTCGTGGAGGCGAATCAAACTAAACCTCTAATTGATAAGTAAACTTGAGTATCCAAAACAAAGTATCCACATCCAACATCAACATTGATCATTTTGTATGACCACTCCCCATATTTTGAGAAGAAGAAGTCTTCATCAAAATACTAAGTTGAAGAAGAGACAACCTAGTTCTAAGTCACTTATCAAAAGGAGTAAATTTCTCTATATCAACCGTCAATTCTTTACCTCACATTGCACATTCTTGCGTCATGTGCGGTTGTATATCCAAGGAAAAACCAACGAATTTGACAAAGAGATTTTGAGAAGTAGGGCTTACATTCAGAAATCAACATTCAACCAACGCCTTAAAAGTGGAGGAAAGATTAACCCCGCTTTGTTTCTAAAGTTTCTTATCACTTACAACGAGGCTTGACCTGAGTCACTAACTCCACCAAGAACCCCAATAGAAGAAGAAGAATTCACCACGGTAGAGATATATTAATGCCCGCTGTCACTCGATCTCAGAAAAAACAAGTAGAAGGAATCACAACCAGAATCAAGTATGAGTCGTAGACTGTCCAATCCTTTTGATGAATATGAAAATATGGGAGAAACAGAGATCATCGACGAACTTCTCCAAGAATGTCAAGAGAACGCGTATTTCCAAAAACTCGTACAAAGACTTATAGAAGCGGATAAGGAAAAATATCTACTCATGCTAACTAGAAAAGGAGTCAATATTCTTGAGGATTTCGACACAAAAAAATTAAAGAATATAGATGAGAGAATTTCAAGAACAAGAGCGAGAAACTATGCTTATCAAGAACAATAGAGAGAAGAAGAGGCACAAGATCAAGAAAACATACGCAACCAAGATCACACCCATGAATAAGACAACACTCACGAACAAGACCATGCCCGCAATCGGGACAATCTTAATAAACGAGGGGAAGCTTCCCATCGAAGGACAAATGCACCCATAGCTTCTTTTACACAACAACTTCAGACACTTCAAAGACAAATACATGACATGCAACAAGGGACCACGGTACGATACTCCTTAGATGAAATTTGTCCTTATCCTTTTGATAGGAGATTGAACATGGTACCTTTTCCCCCAAATTTAGATATACCAAAGTATGACAAATACGATGGTAAGAGTGATCCCTGTGATCACGTTCGAGAATTTTGTACCACGAGCTTAGAGTTTTCTCACGACAACACATACTTAATGAGATTATTCCCAAGAAGTTTGGGAGGGAAATGATGGAGTGGTTGTCAAAACTCATACCTCCCATCAGATCATTTGATGAGTTGGTGAACAAATTCATAACACAATACTCCTATAACATCCAACACGCAATCACCATGTTGGATGTGTGTAACACGAAACAAAAGAACAATGAAACATTCATGGTGTTTCTACAACGATGGAGGCGCATGGTCTCAAGATATCCACGAGACGTGCTTGAAAAGGAAAAGATGGAAATCTTCATAGACAATCTGAATAGTGAGATGAGTTATCAACTCAAACTACAATGTATACCATTGCAAAATTTAATAGAAAATGGTCAAGTAGAGGAAGCTTCCATCAAGAAAGGAACATTGAATTTTTTTAAAGGTGTTAATTCATCAAACAATAATACCTTTAACAATCAAAACAATAACAACAATTCAGACAAGTCCAAATTTTGGACAAGGAACAAAAATATTGTTAATGATAGGGAAATCGATGCCAATAATGTGAAGTCTAAACAATCAGTGTTGACTTTATCAGGCAACCCACCATCCAATAATGATAAAAAAGTGCTAATCAAGGCACTAACACTTATCAACGAAATACCAACCAAGTAGCTTCAACGTCAAACAACAACAAGAATTACCAAGGTAACAACAACAACAACCAAGGGAACCACACAAACCAAAGAGGCAACACTAATTCTTTCCCTTATCGACGAATATACACGCCATTAGGAAAAACCTTGGAATCAGCATTTTGAGAGCTATTGGCAAATAAGATAAACACATTGCCAACCACAAGCAACTTTGAACCCCAAATATAACCACCATGGTGGAATGACTCACATTATTGTGATTATCATTGAAACAAGGGGCATAATACAAATGATTGCATGAGGTTGAAGAACATAGTTCAAGACATGATAGACAAGGGCGACTTAACGGTTGATGGTCATACAACCAATAGTGACCATGAAGCTTTCAAAAATCCTCTTCCCAATTACGACAAAGGAGGAGCGTCAACATCAAACAACACCAAAGGGGCTCGTATTAATCGCATATATGAAAACACCATCAATCACATATCGGCATATGACAATCAAGTAAATGTCATAAAAATTAAAGACAAACAAGAACATGCATCGATAAATGTGACAAAAAGAACACATAAATATGTCTTGAAAGGGAACACATCAACATCAACAACTCTCCCCAAGACTCAATATAACCTAGTCGACCAACTATGAAGAACACCCGCTCAGATATCTATACTTGAGTTGCTCAAACTTTCACCAAAACAAAAGGATATCTTGGAGCAAGCTCTTATCAAAACAACCATTCCAAATGATCTTGATATTGATCGATTCCAAGCCATGGTGGCCCATATGACGGTGCCACACAACATATCTTTTTCTGAACATGATGATGTCTCCTTGAATCATCCACATAATACCCCACTACATATCGAGGTCTTTGTCTATAAACATCGGGTGAAAATAGTATTAATAGATGGAGGAGCTGGTCTCAATATATGTACTCTTTAAATCTTATTCATGCATTGGGCTTCTCTGAGCAGTCTATTGATCCCAAAAAGAAAATCACTATCAAAGTCTATGATGATGAAGAGAGGTCATCCGAAGGAACTGTAATACTACCCATTCAGCTAGGTCCTGTACAAAGAGACACCATGTGCCAAGTCTTGGACATAGACTTGACATACAATATACTATCGAGTCGTCCATGGATCCATGAAATGCAAGCAGTGCCTTCCACGTACCATCAATGTATCAAGCTCCCCTACAATGGACAAAAAATTTCAATATTTGCAGATAATAACCCTTTCCGGTATTGCAATGCTATGGGGCAGCTCAAGATAGCTTGGTTCCACAAAACAGGGAGGCCCAAGCTTCCTCAACATCCAACCATAAAAAAGAATTCAAGTCTCTATCCATAGACTTCAAGCAAAAGATGAAAATAAAGGACCAAGGTATGGGGGAGTACTCTTTTGAACCCTTATGCCTATCTACATTTCCAAATTCACCGAGGTCTTATAGACAACCTTCCACATCAAGACATCAGGAAACACAAACTCTCACAAAGTCTGATGGTAAATTTATCCAAATGGGCACGCTGGTTGAAGAATCAGAAGATAAAGACATCCTTAGCTGGCTATACAAGGATGAAGAAGAAGTCAGAGCTGCTACCATAGAAGTGGTCGTACCAACAAAACATTATGCAAATGGGTTCTAGATCATGCAACGAATGAGATACAAAGGAAAAGGACCTATTGGCAAGCACCAAGAAGGCATCATAGAACCCCTGCAACTTCCTTCACAATTTGCAAAAGACAAAGTAGGACTTGGGTGTGGCCAACATATTCCGCCTGTGCAGAAGCAAAATCACCATCAAAAACCTCAGTGGAGAGAAAAGAAAAAATATAATGAAGACTCATGGCAAGAAGCACTGCACCAAGCAACAGAAAAGACAAGGAAGGAGAAAAAGCATCAAGAAAATGAGAAACGACAAGAAGAGCTCGCTATTCAAAAGGAGGAAGCTTCTTATAAAAAAGTACATCATGTATAAGAACCTGATCAAATCAAGGTTGAGCCACAACCTAAAGAAATTACTACTCATTGGAAAAGAAACGGTGTACGAAAAAATTCAAAGAGTACAAGCCAACACCAATCCTGAATCAGAACAAGCTACTAAATTTGTGTCAATTATCAGTGATCTTTTCTCATTGTACAATATACTTGTCAGATTCAGCGAGGTAACCTGGGACAGTGATTCTGAAACCGATTCCAATGAATATGAGTGGGATAGTTGTTCTGATGTTACTGAATATATTGAGGTGGATACAATCCATGCATACACACCCCTTTCTTAGGAGGGACAAGGCTCAATATCTCGATTGTTTGAATTCAGACCACAACATATCTATGAGTCTAGTGAGAATGAGCAACGACAATACGAACAAGGCAATATCGAAGAGAATACCATCGAAGACCTCGAGAATATCATAGACCTCACCAATATCCCAAACAACTATAATGATGATTCCATCATGACACTTACAACATCTGATCTTGACCCACCAAATGACTCCTTATCGCTCATATATCCTGATCTCATAGACTGGGAAGAACCCGAACATCACGATATACCAATATTCCTAAATGATGAATCAATTGTCCAATACCTATGCTTCGTCAACCTAGAAACAGGCTCCGTCGGTGAACAAAATAATGATATCTGCAATCAGGGGAGTGCCAAGTCTCTTAGTCGCAAAAATGAAATAAACAACAGATCTAATGGTGAAAACCAGTTAATGGCAGTATTAGATCGCAAAAAAGTAAAAATAAAGGATGCATCTAAAGGTGAAAACCTTTTTGAGGCACCTAAAGATGGGAGACTTGACACTCTTCTTGAACATTACTAGGAGAGTTCACCAATATTGATTGAGCCAACTCAATCAATAAATATCGACACTGAAGTAGCAATCAAAACCATACATCTAGAAGAATCACTCACAGAAAAAGAACAACCGGATTTTATCAAAATTTTCAAGGAGAGGTAAATCAATTTTGCTTGGTCTTATGCTGACATGCCAGGAGTAGATCCAAATCTAATCATGCATCACTTATCCATTGCTCCTAGAGCTAAATTTGTCAAGCAGAAATTAAGAAAGATGAATCCACATGTGGCATTATTGGTCAAAGCAGAACAAAAGAAGTTATTAGATGTCGGATTCATCCGACCTATAGACTATGCTGAATGGATCTCAAACATTGTACCAGTTTCTAAACTCAATAAAAGTATCAGAATATGCACAGACTTTATGGATGTCAACAAAGCTTGTCCGAAGGATGACTTTCCTTTGCCAAGCATCGACACTATTGTGGATCTAACAACAAGACACACAATGTTATCATTAATGGATGGCTTCTTTGGTTATAACCAAATCAAGATAGCCCTAGAGGATCAAGATAAAACTGCATTCACCTATCCATGGGGAACATATTGCTGGAACGTCATGCCTTTTGGCTTGAAAAATGTTGGTGCAACTTATCAAAGAACCATGACAACAATCTTCCACGACATGATGTATACTTTCATGGAGGATTATGTGGATGATTTGCTAGCTAAATCATTCACCAGAGCAAAACACATGGGCATCCTAGATAAAATCTTTCAACGATTGGAGAAATTCAAGGTCAGATTAAACCCTAAGAAGTGTGTCTTTAGGTCACATCTGGCAAATTGTTGGGCTACAATGTATCAGAAAAGGGCATTGAAGTAGATCCAGCAAAGGTTTAGGATATCATGGAGATGCCACCTCCTAAAAACATCAACCAACTACGATCTCTGCAGGGCAGGCTACAATCCATCAGATGATTCATCGCTCAGTTAGCAGATAAATGTCTTCCATTCAATCATTTGCTTCATAAGAATATAGATTTCAGATGGGAAGACAAATGTGTATAATCATTCCACCAACTTAAACAATATCTAATGCATCTACTAGTTTTGGTACCTCTAATAGCAAGCAAGCCACTTGATAGCTCTTAAAATGGATTGCATGAGAATTATCAATTTTGAGCTTAAACATTGATTTTCTGGTTTTATTTGCATCCTCTGTCAAGGGCCAAGGTCTAGGGTTTAGGGTTTATCAAAATTTCTTATGTTTTGTGAATAAAACCCTAGCAATGATATATCGCGTGATTACCTTTTCCCACTTAAAATCCAAGGGTTGTATTTCGTTGGCGGGGCCATTTTGTTCCCTAAGTATTAAGTGGTGGTCAACCAGTCTGTGAAATATAATTTTTCGATAGTCGGTCTCCTTTTAATATTGGTTCTCATGCCTATATTTTCCTAAGTCTGAAAGTCCTACGTATTTCAGTTGGTTGCTAAATAGAGGATGGATCTGACGGCCCGTGCTTCCTCGTGGTTGAAAGTGCGAGGGAGTTATAGACTGTGGCATCATGAGATGATGCCACATGTTTTCAGCGGAAAATGACAAGCTGGCAGTGTAGCCGGTCGAGGCATTGTGTTACCACTTCTCAAGTGGTAAAAACCAGTTTACTAATAGTCCTATCAATTGGCATGTGTTCAAAATGAACGACAATGTTATGTCCTAAGGTAAAAAGGTGCTCAATATTTAATTTTGAAAGGGTTAGCGTGCACTGTGTAGAGAAATAAAGTGTGAATAGATCTGACGACCCTCGTATCTCCGCGATGGAAGTTGCAAGGAAGTTACGAACTGCGGCATCACGAGATGATGCCACGTGTCCCGGACTGACCAGGAATACCTATGGTGGGGCCGTGGCAGAGTTTGGTCGAAAGATGATATGGCGCTGATTAGGCGAGACTTGGTGGGTCCGTGGATACAGATGGAAGGTCAAATGTCGCGTTGACAAATAATGATCGTTAGATTTTCCAGGCTAGGTAAGATCAGCGGCTGAGTTTCAAATGTGAAATTAGGAGGGATCATTGAAGACACCGATCATAGCTTGCGCGAGAGAGATGGGATGAATAGGATACCGATTTGTCGACTCAGGATGATTAATGACAAGTTGGGAGATTTAGATGCCGACTCAGTCTTGGAGGATTATCTTCAAATTTTATATTGAGCAAAGGACTGATTCGACAAGGCAAGGACGATACCTCAGAGATGTGAAAGGATTGATAAGCTTTCGATTCCGGTGTGGTGGATCACGAGTTATCTAATGAGTTCAAAGATTTGCTTGTTGACAGAGATCCTGAAGTAGGAAAAAGTACACCCATGGAAGAATAAAATTAGGATAAAACCACTCCCATCAGATGAACCTTGACAGGAGAATACAGTGGATGTGATATGAATAATTTCTAGTGTCCATAGCTTGCAGGTTGAATTAAGAGCACCAGAGTGATGATTTTTCACGAACAAGCACTACTTGATGAAGTATTTTTAACTATAAATACAACAAGGTGGTGATTAAATTGGTAGGAGAATATGAAGCCTTTTCATTTTTTGAATGCAGTTTTTTCTTCTGCAAGGGGAATGATGTTTGAGCAAGGTCATAAATGGAGTTTCTATATGCTCTGTGATACCGGATGGATTTTTTCTCTCATATGTGAGTATGTCTATTTCCAGAGGGGATGTGAAAGTGGGGAGGATTGCCATAGGGGATGTGAAAGCCTTTTCTTATGAAGAAAGGCCACGCATGTCACAACCTCTGCTTCTACTCTGTCACTGGATGGCAGGGGGTTTTGAGAGAGAGCCCGCAAAGGAATGAAAAAGGAACATGTCTGGGTAGGGAGTAGCAACAATTCATCCATGTAGCTGCATGGAAGCTGCAATCCCTCCTCAACATATTATGTTTCCCCTGTATCTCCTCCTTCCACTTTCTCTGATCCTCGACATGAAGGTTGAAGCTCCTCCTCTAGTTTAGAGGCGACTTTTCTTCTTGCCGAGACCCCGTTTCATTTCCTAGAAGGGAAATGCTCAATAGGACATAAGAACAACATCTCACACTCCATATGAAGGTGTCAGGGTGATAATGACATAGCTCAAATGGTTTTGCTCCTACTAATTTTTAGTTAAGAATGATGATTCACAAGTGCTAGCGCATGGATATGAAAACATATCTGCAACATAATCACATATGGCCTTTTAGGACTAATTGTCAAAAATGAATCTGCTGTTGACATGTGTCTTCTGGTTGGAATCTTGTTGCTCCCTTTATTCTATAAAAAGGGAAATCATGGCTAGAAGAAGGGTTCATATTTTTGGGACTGTCTTGTAGGTTCATTTTTCTTGTTCCTTGGTTTTTCCTAGTTTGTTTCTAGTAGTGAGTCTAGGTGAAGCTAACAAGTTGTAAAATCTTTTACAAAGCAAATAAAGTAATGCTTTTGTGTCGAATTCTATACAGGTTCTTGAAGGAGTTATGTGTAAATTTTATCTTGTGACAAAGATAGCATTTTGTTTAAGTAAAACAAATTTCTGACTCTTTTCTCTCCATTGCACGATTCTATTAGTTTTTAAATAAAATAAATCAAGGGTTTATTTCATTTAGTGCATTGCTATGATGTATGTAGCTTTCTAGTTATGCTTCATCCCAAGGGGTTGATTAAATCACTTAAATAGAGTAACAAAATGATAGGGCTTGTGCAAGAATTTTAGATAAGTAGTTTTGGGTTTTAATCACAAATGAGATATATTGTAAGGCAATATCATCTTAGATTTTATGTTATCAGATCAATTTCTGTCCCATTTTCAGGTTTATGTTTAATATATTTCAGGTTCCCAATGGAGTAAGGCACTAATCAATGCTTGTAACTGGTTTTATTTATCAGCCTTGTTATGATTTTAACCAATGAATCTCTACAAATCTCTTTAATTATCAGAATACCATCTTGTTAAGTTTTATGTATTTTCTGAAAGTGTCCTGCCCATCTCATGCTCTAGCTTAAGGTTGAGGATCACTGAAGGACTTGCCATCCTTGAGCATTCTCCCTTTCTGTTGAGTCCTTTTATGAGATAATTTGCTTTATTTTCAGTAAATTACTGAGTATCGTTGGAGAGAGCAGGAGGTTCACTGAAGGGATCACCCTCCCAGGTTCTACAGAGCCCGAAGTGTAGAAGGATCTTGTATCCTTTTTAATTTTGGTCCAAGCCTAACGGATATTGATAGTTAGAGGTGGCTTTCCATAGATATTTGGAGGAATCAGCTTGGTCTCTACCCTGTGGCAGTGTAAGCCCGTTTATTCTGGGAACCAACACCACTCATTCTCTATATATCAATGACATAAGTAGCATTGGGGGAAGTGCTAGCACAAGAAGATCCAACAGGAAAAGAAAGGGCTATCTATTACATCATCAGGAATTTGAACGGATATGAACTCAATTATGCATTCATCGAAAAGGCTTTCTTAGAAGTGGTGTTTGCCTCTCAAAAGTTCCGCCACTATATGTTAGCCCGCACAATCAAGCTAGTAGAAAAGATTGATCCTCTCAAGTATCTACTCAACAAGGCAACTCTCATAGGAAGATTAGCTAAATGGGTCATGATTCTAAGTGAGTTTGATATTCTAGTACACAGAACATTTGGCTATCAAAGGACAGGTAATTGCAGATCAACTGGCAGACGCACCACTATCAGACCAACAACCACTACAGGTGGAATTTCTAGACATGGATGTACTCACTATCACCCCCAAGCAATGGACCCTATACTTTGATGGATCCTATACACAACATGGATCGGGTGCCAACATCTTGTTCCTCACTCTAGAGGGGCACACAATACCAAGATCTTACAAACTAATGTTTCCATGCACCAACAACATTGCTGAATATGAAGCCCTAGTAACTAGAATCAAGGTGGCTGCAGAATGGAGAATCATAGAATTAAAAGTCTATGGGGATTCTCAATTAGTTATCAACTAGACCTATGATGACTATCAGATGAAAGATGATAAGTTAATGCCTTACAAGAGAATGGTGGATGACTTCAAAAAATAGTTTGTGCACATCACCTTTGAGTAAATTTCAAGACTGGATAACAAAGATTGGCCACTATTGCCTCACTTCTACAAATTCCAGATAAAAAGAATCGTTATGAATTCCTAGCGGAGAAATTTTTTCCCCCAGCCTATGACAATTCCCCATCCCAAGTCATCTATGCACTGACCGGTTCAGATTGACCTCTATACAGGAAGATCTATGATTATCTCAAAAAAAATACTCTCCCTCTTGACCTATCTCGCAACCAAAAACGAAGCTTCATTCGACAAGCCACCCGCTATTCATTAACCGCTGACACACTTTACCGCCGAGGTCTAGATGGTACTCTTCTTCGATGCCTCGATCGTAATGAATCTAACTCCGCCTTACATGAGCTTCACAAAGGTATTTGTGGTACACATTCAAGTGGTCCTACTCTCGCCAAAAAACTTCTGAGAATGGGATATTACTGGTTGACAATGGAAAGAGAGTCCTATCAATTTGCTAAGAAATGTCCTAAATGTCAAATTCATGATAACCTCATACATGCACCAGCATAGGAGCTGCAACCATTCACCACATCTTGGCCTTTCTGTCAATGGGGACTTGATCTGGTAGGAAAGATTCATCCTTCCTCTTCAAATGGGCATAAGTTCATTATCACTGCCACGGGGTACTTCACCATGTGGATCGAAGCAGTCCCGATGACCACCGTAACTGGAAAACAGATCTCATCATTCATCCTCAACTATCTCAATTGCAGATATGGCATTCCGTGTTCCATCATCACAGATAACAAACGTCCTTTCAAGAATCAAGATGTGTGAGAGCTATGAGAATGATTCAAAATCCAACATCACTTCTCCACACCATACTACCCACAGGGGAATGGCCAAGCAGAAGCATCAAACAAAACAATCCTGAAAATCCTCAAGAAAACAATAAATGATGTTGGCAAGGTTGGCATATATAACTCAATCCGATACTTTGGGCCTATAGAACGAGTATCTTGACACCTACATGGGCTACACCATATTCATTGGTGTATGGTTCAGAAGCAATTCTACCTCTTGAGGTAGAAATCCCATCTCTCCAAGTATCTTTGAAGGGCCTCATTCCAAATGAGGAATAACGAGTGAACAAGTTGCAAGAGCTAGAGATTCTTGATGAAAAATGACAATGTGCCTATGAACATCTCAAGGCATATCAACAATGCATGTGCAAAAGCTATAATCACAAAGTCATCCCAAGGGCTTTAAAATTTGGTGATCTTGTCCTAAAAGAAAATCCTAGAAATTAGCAAGATCGAGAAAAGAAGAGGAAGTTTGAACCTAATTGGTTGGGACCCTTTGTCATCATCTTAGCCTATGGATTAGGAGCATATCAAGTGTCAAATTCAGAAGGGGATGTGCTCGACGAACCAACCAACAACATCCATATGAAGAAGTTCTACACTTGAGTCATCCAATGCAGGGATCAAGTAAAAAAGCAAAAAAAATAAAAAAATAAAAAATCGTCACTATGGTGAAAACCTAGCAAACCACCTTGTGACACAAAAAAAATAAATAAAAAAAATCAAAAGTACAATAAAAACAAATGGTGAAAACTTGGCAACAAGCACCACTTGTGAGAGAACAACTCTTCTATCTATTAATACTTATATCCTATCTTTGATCCATCTGATATAAGCCAATAGCCATCATAGAACGCTTATACACACGGTATCAATCTCAGACATACTTAGCGTAGTCACTATCCTTGATTATCTGATTAGTTATCCACATCATAGCCCACCATGGCTTGGTGATCAATTGTACATATCCATATCAAGTAGTATCTAGAGTGGGGGCAAGTTTGTGACCTCGCTAGGGGCATTTCGCCTTGAGGGTTTTTTTTTGACATAAGAACAAACACGTAGCAAGACAACAAGGATCAGAACAACCAACAAATGACAACAAAAGTGCAAGAAGAATAGATATCATGGAATTGAACAAAAGATCTATTTGCAAGATGTTTTACTTGACAAGAATACATTTCCAATAGCATGCATGCTTACTTATGGTTGCTAATTTTTGCTTATCATATCTCCTAAGTGACTCAAAGATGTCTCAACGACTAGAGAAACAAGGAAGGAATGTGATGTTTTATTTGTCTGCTATGTGTGAGTGAAACCTTTTACCATGCAATTTTTTCCTACGAAGCAATTAGGTGGCATATCGTTGAGGACATTTCAGATTTGTATGGGACAAAGGTTAACTCTTGTCTGTTCAAACAAGCAACACTCAGGTTGTCTTGGTTCAATTATACCTCGACACTTGTGCTGTCTTACAATATCAAAACTCATGTAAGTTATACTCAGGTCGTTATGGTTCAATTATACCATGATGCTTGTATCAACTTTCAACAACAAAGGAAGCACTGGCACTTTGATCACAACAGATGGCAACATTGAGAACAAGAATGCATATTAAGCTTTGCATTAGCTGCTCATCATTATCATCTTAATCTTGCATTAGGTTGCATATCATTTTAATCTTGCATTAGCATCATTTCATTATCATTATCATTTGCATCTCATTTTCAAGATACATCTTACATCTTACATCTCGTTTTCAAGATAAATCTCATCATCATCATCTAGTCACATTCATAATTGCATCCATCACATGCATATCTATCACATCATCATGGAATCTTTCTTCACTTTCATATCTTCATCATTCTTCCAACTATCATCTATCATGTCTTATACAAGATGTATCTTTCCTGAAACCAGATGTTTTGATCATGTCTTATACAGGATATATCGTTCCTGAAACCATACACTTTGATCATCTTTGTCTTATACAGGTGGTGTCATTCGTGAAACCAGACTTGACCTCAATCTTATCAATTCTGATCAAACTTATCAATCCGATCCATATGATCAATCATATCATTATCCCCATACATGAGCATATCATATTGACAACATGTAGAATGCTAGATCACATTATTCCACAACACACAAAACCACAAACCATGATTAGAAACATCTACATTCATCAAATCCAACCATCATTTGCATATCACCTCCAAAACATATAGAATCATTACAAACATCATATACGCATGTAAATCATAATTTTTTTAAAAAAAACACCCATATCACATCATCTACATCATCATCTGCAAAAGTCATGTAGATTAAAAGCATATCATATAGCTCATCAAAATCAAAATAATTGCATTCATATCATCATGCACATGTATGGCCACATGCTAATCCAAAGGAAAATCAATGATACAAGTCAAAACCAATCATCAGCCAGAACAAATAAATGTCTAAGTCTCTAGATATCATATTACTATCAAAAGTCAATCAATCCAAGTTTCATATAAAAAATCAATCAATCCAAGTTCCATATCGAAAATCAATCAGTCCAAGTTCCATATCGAAAATCAATCAATCAGGACCCATATCGAATCAAGACCCATATTGAATCAGGACCCATATCGAATCAGGACCCATATCGAATCAGGACCCATATCAAATCAGGAGCCATATCGAATCAAGACCCATATCAACAATCAAGTTTGGAACATATCGCCAGTCAGGATTCATACCAATGCGACCTCGATGGACGTGTGGGGCATGTACGCGCTATGCCCACATTAGTCTTCCTCATTTATTTCAATTTTCTTTTTAATTAAATTTATCGACAGATAAATATCAAAAAAATTAACAATTCAAATTATCCAACTTTCAAAATCGTACTACATCGCGACACTGCCCTGAAAATCATAATTTTCTCAATTTATCTCCCAAGGGGGCATATCGACATCAATTTCATATCAATTTCATATCAACACCAGCTTCATATCGACTTTCCATATCACATCAGTTCTTCATATCTTGGGCATCATATCGACTTTGGCGACAACATCATATCAAAAAATTTGGACGAAAATTAAACGGTTTCTTTGAATCAACATGTGGTCACACATTAACTCAAAGAGGGGCAAAATGTAGACACCTAAAACTAGCACAACTAATTAAATGGATTTTATTCATTTAATCATCATTAAATTCTTCCTATTAATTAAATTAAAATTTAATTAATATCCCTATTCTTCTAATTGACTTATTAATTAAATTAAGATTTAATTAATATACCCTTCTTCTATCTAATCCATTTAATTAAATACCCCACTCTAGCCATTTTAATTAAATTCACATTTAATTAAAAATATCAATTTATTCTCTTTCCCATTTTAATTAAATCTACATTTAATTAAAATCTCCTTTGCATCTAAATAAATCAAAATTTATTTGTAAATCCCCCCCACTTGCAAAATCCTACAAATGCAAGTTGCATCCTCTTTTGGCTAAATTAAATCTTTTTAATTTACTAAAATTCCTATTTTTCCTCACCACTTGCCAAATCCTACATTTTCCACTTGCCCTCCTAATTTCTTCTAGAATCCCTCTAATCCTCCATTAATTAGCCTAATTCTCCTCATCATGTCCAATCCCTAAATTTGGGGAGTCACTTCCCCAAATTTGGAGAAAGTCTTCAAAATGCATTTAAGACCTTCTCCTTTCAACAAGGTAACTTGTCAAATACCCCCAAATTTGTAAGGCTCTTATAGAGTTGTCCCCTAGACTACTAGTGGTTTTCCTCTTGGAGAAAGTTAGCCTCCAAAGTCTTCAAAAGGCATTTAATGCCTCTTACAAGCCGACACCCCTAACCCATGATGGCTGTCCACTTGACTATCTTTTATCCTTGCACAAGAGCTTACCTCTTGGACAATAGCCTGCTTCCTTGGATAAAAGCATTATCCAATGATGTCACCCCTTGAAGCCTTCCCTAATTCTTAATTAGCATCTAATGCTTTCGTAGCATCTCTCAAGTCCTCTCAAGATGACATTTGTCAACTTGGGATTGGATTAAATCCCTCACAAGGATTGATAACTTTCAATCCTAGCCCTTCTTGAGATTACTCAATCTCAACCATTCATTTCTGTATTTTATCTATAAATAGAGCCCATTTCTTAAATCTAAGGATCCATTCACTTCTATTGCATCCAATCTATAGTCTAATTGTGTTGTGCAGGTTATCAAGGAGCTCAATCCCCATCACCAAGCATTTAGGCCATCTTAGTTGCATTATAGCTTAGTTTTTTTAATACATGTTAGAATATCTTGCTAGCTTAATTCATATCATTTTCATAGAATCCTCATATATCATCCTCATAATAGACTAATTAGTTCACTTAATCTTTCAATTTGGAACTCATTTCATATCTTCATCTTGTATCTTGCATCTTTATCCATCATCTCATCATAGCTAGGATCTTAGTTGTAGTCATTTTGATCCTAGAATCATCATTCATAACTCATTCTCTAGGTTGTCATCTTAAGGATCAAGTGCTCTTCCAAGTGAGGGCCACCTTGAATCTTAGATATCTTTAGAGATAGAGAAGCATGAGATGGGCTTAGCAATCTTGAGATTTCTTGGACTAACAAGTAGATTAGTTTGCATTTTCGATCTCTTGATTTCACTAACGTAATGTCTTATGTGTGTATGTGATTTGTATTTTCCTCTAGGTGTAGACATTCCCCACATTTTAACCACACAATAACAATAACTAGATATCCAATTTATGCTTGGCCCTAAGATTTTTCACTAGGCTAAAGACTAACTAGTTATTTGTAAAACCTTTTATTGTGCTAATAACTGCATCCTTCAATACCCACCCAAATATGAAAATAGTACAATAACAACATTAGATGAAATCATGTAAGCTTTCATCTATAATTCATAGGATTAATATTTTAGAAAATATTATTTAAAACATTCTACAAATGTTAATATATTGAATAATAAAAATGCGAGTTTGAATATTTTAACCTTATGCTTGCAAACTATGATAACCCAAGTCAAAATATTAGGGCATTATATTTAATCACATCGTTTAGCAAATATTTCTTAGATTTAAATACCTATTGAAATTTGGTAAAAATATAGATGTTGTCCATGTTTACATAACAATAATAATGTTTCCTTCTTAACAAGTGAACCAATAGGTAATAGATGAACTCTCTAGGCCTCTATCCCTAATAAATAATTTTAATATATATATTTTAAGTTTCAAATTTTCAACCAAATTTAGTAGAAACCAATTTTTTATTCATAATTTGTACAAAACATTAATTACCCAAAGCATTGATTGTACCGTAAGGATAAGTAAGAGGAAAAATATTCATTATATTAAATTACCATAAAATTTATATAAATTGATGTTATAATAATTAAATTGAATGGGTTGTGCATACATTACAATACTTTGTGATAACAATAGAAATAACATGGGAAGTGCCCTCAAAAGAAGTTGCAACTAAAATAGGTACAAACTTCTATGCACAATATTTCAACAACAAAGGACCATATGAAATAGATGCAACTATAGTCCATTACCATGGGAGATCTATCATGACCTTAGACGAAATCACGAGACCCAGAAAAAGGGGTTTTATCCTCTACCTTATGAAACCAAAGGATTTTCGTCCTTTTGATTCCCTATAAATCTAAGGGTTTTCATCCTTGGATCTAATTTTTCGAACATCGATGCTTAGAACAATGTTGGCTAGGGTTTCAATTTGGAGAATAATTCATAATGTTAGAATGATGAAAAACCTCAAAATATATCTCCTTTGGTGTATTTAAATATTTGGGGAAGAGATCCACCACCATTGGTCATTCATATCATTAATATTAATAACATCCTTCAATCTGTATGTGCAAGATAAAGATAGGCCCACAAAACCTTTGAAATGATGCCCAAACATTAACCATTACATGAATGATACATGGTCGTTATCATCCCCCAAGCTACAAGTACACATGCAAATTTATACCCTTAATTTTGGAAAATATTTTTTTAGGTGGGAGAATCTCTTTTGGAGAAGTCGTGGGGTCAAACTGGTGATTAATCACACTCCTAGTTAAAGTTAAAGAGTGAGGACTATTATGTGGTTGTTGCCAATCATAAGGGATTGCATATGACACATACTAATAGGAAGGAGTCTAACTCTTTGACAAGGCAAGGGAAATGAGTGGAGGTCAAGGGAAATGATTGTTGTGATGGATAAGTCTAATACTCTAATAAAAATAGAGGATAAGTGGAGTTAGAAAAAAGGCATGCAGATATAGTAAAGTATGAAAGTATAGTGGGAACCAAGGATAAGTAAAAAATTAGGTAGAAAAGCATGCCAAGATGATGAAATTTGAAAGTTCAATGACCTACAAACACATAGATATACCACCAAAACCACACCACACTTAGAATTTTTGAGACCTTTTTCACTTCTAATGCATTGGTAGCCTTCTAAGGAATAATGATGAAGCACGCTTACACCTTGGCTTATCTCATTAGAGATAAGGATTAACCCTATTTTTCATAAAAATAAATTTATTAAAAAGGTCACAATTTTGCCATTCCCAAAATTCCTTGTCCTCAAGAAATTTAGCTTTAAAAAGATTTAGAACACCTAATTCTCCCTTAGTAGTAGCCTATATAGCTAAGTCCCTCAATTAAACTAGAAATTCTATGACGACTCTCATTTTCATCCTGTTCATCCCTGTAAATTGTTATCTATATGGGTGTTTTTGCTTATGAAGACTAGATCAATGTGGGTTAGTGCTTTAAAAATAAACAATACCATAAATAAAAACATGTTAGGTACGTATATTTCATGATGTGACAAAATTCTTCTAAATGAGACCATATAACCCCCACTGGTTGTTGTTCCAAAAACATTTCTCAAGAAAGTTTAACTACCCACTTATTCACTATTTTTGTTTGTCCAACTACTAGTATTTGACAACTTACAATTGGGTTTAGTATTGTATCTATCTAAAAGGTTGTGGAAATGAGGTCTCTAGCCTAAGAATACACACTAGGAGCTTATTCATTCACCACTTCCAATTTCAGTAGGGAATAATCAACTAGGTTGAACTTTGATCCTCTAGGAGAGCCAAGCATTATGATTAATTGTTCCCTTTTTGTGTTTGAATATGATTTGATATGATAATACAAGAGCTCAGGCTAAGTGATGCAAAATTGACAAGACTCAACATAAACAAACAAATACTAAATGTAGACACCTAAAAATATCTCATTACTAACAACACTAATTATTCGTCTTAATTAATTAAATAATTCTTTAATTATTTAATTAATCTTATTACATTTCTTCTATTTCATTATATTTCATCATGTCTAATTATTCAATTTCCATCCCGATCATTTATTCATTTAACCTTGTTTTCTTATAATTAATTAAATAATGTTTTTACTTGATTAATTTCTAATTCGCACCTTTTTATTTAATTAAATTTATTTTTCTATAATTAAATAATTTTTTAAAATTATTTAATTATCTAATTCATTCTTTAGTAATTCAAAAATTCAAAATTCAAAATTCCCCAAATGCTAATTTCACTTAATTTCAATTAAATGTGTATTTCATTTCATGATTTTGAAAATCTACATTCAAATCAAATGCAATTGAAATTTGAATTTCAAGTCAATTTCCTACAACACATGTCAAAATCCTAACTGGCATTGACTTTCAGTCTAACTGTCAATCACCTTTTCTGACTAGACAATCAAATTGGTTATCTCCTCAGTTAACTCAATTGATTCATCAATCAACTTTTTCTAACATGCTCATCAATTCAGTTCTCTGATCAATCTATCTAGTTCACTAATCAATCTATTTAGTCAATTGATCAATCAAATGAGTTTAACTCTCAATCAATTCTATCTCAACTAATCTCAACCATTGATCGATTCTGTTCTCAAATGCATCTTGACCGTTCAATTTCTCTCTTCGAAATCTATAAATTGAGCTTAATTATCCCACTCTCAATAACCACATCTTCAAAATTATTGTGTCATTCTTATGTAGGATTCCCAATGCAACACCGAGAGCCAATCAACCACAACAATTAAGAAGAGCAATGGAAGCCATGAATGGAATCATTGAGGGGTTTTGATATGCTTAATTTCTACGTGTTATTGATTTTTATCATACATTTGATTGTCATTGCGGATTTCCTAATTAGAACTCGGTTTCTAGTGGTTAGACATGTTTAATCTACTTAATTATGTTTATTTTTCTCATGATACACTAAATATAAATCTAACATAGAAGGGTAGATCTAGAAATAAGATGCAGAAAGGAACCTATCATTGAAATTTTGAGCTGAAAGTATTAGTTGAGAGTCCTAAGTGTCCTAGACTTTGAGGTGTCAACTAAAAATTTAGATTCTAGATTAGGATTCTCTGTAGATCATTCCCTCCAAAATTCAACCAAAAAGTGTCGGTCGTGTACAAATCGCTATAGTCCTTCCTTACAAATCAATGTTTGATATGTTACAGAGGTTCCCAACACAAAGAGAGGCTTTGATCATGTCTATCGATCACCAGAAAGGTGGTACAACTGTTGCTCCATAGTGTCGACAAACATCAATGTTAATGCAATAGAAGTCATGCCTACAATGTTTAAAGATAAGGGAAGGGTTCCACAATTCTTTTTGGGATAAGGATCCTTAGCAAAAACTTGCATAATTCCTTGGTAGACTCAAGGGCATCATGCAACTAATGCCTTGATCGACTTGCCATAAACTTGGAATGGCTGTAAAACCTACCAACCGAGCTGTCATACAACTCGATAAGACAAAAGTAAGGATAATAGGATAATTAAAGAATTTACACATACAACTTGTTGCAAATCTATGGGTGCAAGAGTACATTGCAATCCATGTAGTGGACATTCCTGAGATATATGATCTATTGCTTAGCAAGAAATGGATAAATTGTTTGAGAGGGTGGTTCTCCATTGACTCTACCTAGTTCTGGCTACAATAGCGAGGTTGAGCAACTAGATTAAGATACATGCATAACCCATGCTAAAACATATGAACATTGAATATAATGCCATGAATGAGGTATCTTTCTTTGCAATAGAGCTGGGAGTGTACAAGATTGATCAAATATTTACCTTCAATGTAAAAGAAAGAAGTGCATCCGAAGATAGCCTAATCATGGGAGTAGAAGAATTCAATCTTGTAGGCCTTTAAAAAATTCATTGATAAAATTCATGATAATTTATTACATCTTGGTGGAGTGATGGACCCATCTATCTTGCTACTTCTTGGTTAGTGTTGTATCCACCATCAAGAGCATTCAAGATTCACATGTGTGACTTGCCATGATGCTTTGGCACTTGAGTGAGGATAAAATTGTCATAAAGAGAATGTGAATCAGAGCAGAGAACACCTGAATTAGAGAATCTGGTTATGGTATTTGAAGATACTAAACACAAAGAAGATTCAAAAAGCCCTAAAATGATGTATAACATAGACATAGTTGAACCAAATATTGATCAACCTCAGGTGGAACCTAATAAAGAAGATCTTTTTTTTTTATCATTACTAGCCCAACCAGCCTACGAAAAAAGAAGAATAAAAGTCTCATCCTAACCAACCTAAGAAGAAGGGAGAATTAAAGTCCCATTCTGATAGCAAAGAAGAAGTTGTGTGGAAATTAAGATTTGATGGTTCTAAAAGTAGACAAGGTTGTGGTGTATGGGTAGAATTAATCAACCCCAAAGGGAAATCTTTCTTAGTAGTATATAGGCTCCAATTTACCTGCACAAACAATATGGCAAAATATGAGGCCTTGATACATGACCTACTTCTTTCTCACAAGGAGAAGGTAAACCATTGTCCATAGAAAGGGATTTTCAACTTGTCATTATGGAAATTATTATGTGTGCCATGACAAAATATTATCCATAGTAAATTTAGTTATACCTAATTTGGCTACATGAGTATTTGTCTTCTGCCATCCATGTATCCATAACCTCGATAGGGTTATCTCTGGTTCTCTCTTAGCATAGCTCTATTATCAATCAAATGTCTATAGCCTTGATAGAGATTACTAGAATCACCCCTTATCGATTGAATTTCGTATGCATGCATCTTTATTTTGTAATTTATTTTGAAGCACTTTCCATTGATAACATAATCAACTTCGGAGTTTTGGCAAATTGTTGAGTGTTGAGAACTATTGTGATTATTGAGAAAAAGTATAATTGTACAATAACTTTGTTCCACTAGACTACTCCTAACTAAACCTCACTTGGACCTATTTTTTGAACGTTTGGTGGTTAACATTAAAGGGTAGAGGAGTTTGTTGGTGCATTGTCCTGTTCATTTTAGGAAACTTTAGACAAAGTTCATGAATAAAAAACCATCATATAAGAGTTTAAGTCTAATTTACATAAATAAAATACCAAAAAAGGTATATTGACATTATACCGATTAAATGAAAGTTGAAATGATTAAGATGCAATTAGAGTTAAGTGAAATGAAGGAGTTGAAGTTCAAATTGAAAGATTTTGGATATTCCAAAACTATCAAGATAACGTATACAAAGGCTTCAAATATAGAATAATTGAATGATGTTGTAAATGCCTATGGTGAGGCATTTCCAAATGAGGTTGTAGATTTGTGAAAGGAATCTTCACGTTTTCACTTGAAGTGGATATAAAACATGAGTTTAATAGGAGTTTTGGTATCATGATCAGAGTGCTTAGTGTTTCCAAGTGTTCTATCACATCTAGTAGTTGGCTCAACATTCAAATGCATAGTAGACACTAGTTTGAGGTGAGTTCAACTTGCATTTTATAGTTTTCCACACCCTCAACTCCCAACTCTAGTAGCTAACTAAACTCAAGTGTTTTTTCATGCGTAAGAGGCCACGTGGAAAGTAATTTTGACATAAATATCACGCCACAAGCTATCACGTGAAACTCCAATTCTAGCCGCTAGTTTAGGGCCACATTTTTGCTTTCAAGTTTAGGATTAGTTAGACTTAAGTTTCATTTCAGTTTACATTATTTGAATGCTCGGTTATTTTCACCAAAACCCTAGCCATAAGATTGGTAAAGTTGATTTTAAAAACTATGTAAGTGGGCTTGTTTTTAGTTTTAAGGCTTGGAAAACTTCTTTTCTTACACTATATAAATAAATTTATGCAAATTTATAGTGTTTTAAAGTTTTTGAAAGTTCACGATTTTCAAAATTCAATTAAAATTGAAAACATTTTTTTGTGGCATTCGAGTTGTTTCAATCATTTGATAGTGATAGATGAATATTTTTTGTGGTCAATTTGGATAACTTGGTTAAATATTTGAATTCTTTCATGCCTTCGCAATATTTTGTTTCACTTCACTGCATGGGTATGATGCTATTTGATGAAATTTGAATATTGTATGTGTTTCATTTTACTCCTTTGATGGTTGTACCGATTATGAATGAGTTGTGAGAATTTTGATTTATGCATTATTGGTTTCATGAGATTTAATCTAACCTTCTAATGTAGTACAGTGAATGTTTTGGTCATCATTGTTCAAGTGGCATAGATTTCATTTTATCTTTGATCACCCTTATCTCTCTTGATCTTTATTTTATAATCCATGTTAGATTAAATTGATAATTTAGGAAAGATTTTCATATTCCGATCATAATTGCAAAAGTTCTGTTATTAAAAGATGTAAATTTATCTTGCAATTTTTTGTCATTCAAGACTTGATACTATATATTCAACAAAACTTAGGTTTAAACCCGTAAATGCACTTTGTACAACAACCACATAACCCGATTGAGTTATCTTGCATGGTTATGGCATAGCCTAAAGGAACCTTTGAGTGTTTGTATCACTTTTCAAGAGAGGAGATCTATCCCTAAACATCTCATCGTTGGTTGTGCTAACACTGTAGGACATAATTTTCAAGAAAATTTTAGGGAACCCTACCACAACAAAAAAATTAGATGAACTAAAACCAATCTCCCTACAATTGTTGTTTCAATATATTCACATTAAATGAAAACTCATTCTACAATATTTAAATATTGGTTATGACAAAAAAAAATTATTCGAATGTGGAGTGAGGAATGTTTCAAGTGATTAAATGTTGTATTTCCTCACGTGAGACACTTTTATGATGTGATAAAAGTTTAGTTTCAAATGTCACACAAGTACTACTTTCAATCGGTTGAATTTTTTTTTTTAACATGAGAATTTCTTCAATATGATCAAATGTGGGCACAATATATAACCTATGTAGATAAACATTTTAAAACCAACTAAAGATAAAATATTGAAAAATATATCCTTGAATTAATTCTAAAATATATTAATAATCTTTAACTCCTTTGTATACTACTTTGAAAGAAGGGGAAGAAGAAGATATCAAAATATTAAAAAAATACAAGACAAATAAAAAATCTTTAAAATAATCTTAAGAAAAAATATTAAAATTGCATATAAAAAAATAAACGCTATAATTAATATTGTTAATCTCTACTAATAAAATCTATTGAAATCTTGTTAAAAAATGAGCAAGCCAAATCTTCGTAATCTTAAAAAAACCTAAATTAAACCTTATTAATAATATTGAATTATAAAATAATACATACAACCGACATCATATTTTTAATTAAAAAATATAAATTACATAAAAAAAAACAATACGTCCAACCTACATCATAGTTTTATTTTAAAAATGATTACAATAAGAAGACAATCAATTTACATAAAAACTAATAAAATCTATTGAAATCTTGTTAAAAAATGAATGAACGCCAAATCCTCGTAATCTTAAAAAAGACCTAATTTAAATCTTAATATTTTTTTAAATTAAAAAATAATACATACAACCTACATCATATTTGTTATTAAAAAAATATAAATTACATTGAAAAAAAATAATACATCCAACCTACATCATAATTTTATTTTATTTTATTTTTTAAAAACGATTACAATAAAAAGACTGTCAATTTACATAGAAACTTTGAGAAAACGACTGACTACTCAATGTGAGATGGGTGGGTAATTGCCAACACACAGTCTATTTCCATGTGTTCACACGGACATCGATACTTCAAAGCTATCTTCTTCTCCTTTGTCCACGTCTGCAAATTGGACACGACAACGACATCTTAACTTGTCCACATCTGCCAAGTGGACACGACAACGCATTACAATTTATATTTTATTTATGAAATAATAAAAAGTAGATGCAGGCCAAACCAAATTCTAGTAAATCGCCCCAAAATGAAAAGAAAATCATTGCTTGCTCACACTCACAAACGTGTCAGATCGCATCACATTACAATATTAATTTTAAATGAATGCATCGTGGAAACACGTCGTTCAAAACAGAGATATATTTTGAGCCACATAAATAGTTGGAAATTGGAATGGAACACTTGTTCACACCCTGCTGGAGCTGCCAAAAGTGGGAGATGGGCCCTCCTTACAAAGCTCGCCCAAAAACTTTACTTTACTCGATTCCATATATTAAAATTAAATTGTGAATATAAACTTCAAATACTAAGGCATATTCTCTTTTTTTCAATATTTATGGACTTCTTACTATTCGAGGGTTTACGTGGACGATGTTTATCCACAAAATATATTGATAACAATGTTTAGTACGAAATATTCGAGGTGATGTTGTAACCAATAATAATATTTCGTTTGGTTAAGCGGAAGCAAAATCAATAGTAGGTAAGGTGATGGATTTTGGTGTAGATTTTAAAGGTGATCTGTCTTTCATTGGAATTAGGTCAGGTGCCAAGTTTAAGGTTGAGAATGGTTACATCTCTATAGGAAAGATTGTAATATAAGATAACACTTCTCCTTACTCAAATTATTTCTTTATCTTTATGTCACTTATTTAGGCAGCCTTCCAATTCCATAGTATTAAAAACAAATTGTATGGCGGAAGCATGGACACGTGCATATATCTTGAATTTGTGGGTAAATGAATAGCATGGTAATTGAAACGTGCAAGTAGATGAATCTTGTGTGCAAAGTAATCAATGGAATGTAAACATTAATTGGCAAAAGGTGTTTGGCCAAGCTGCTTTTTGTAATAATTTCGAATGGAAACAACACGCTACAAATCAAATTTAACTTCACCTACACATTTAGGATGTGGATAGAATAATTGAGAAATATTTGTGTACAAACTTGGTTCTCACGCTATGCATTTAAATAGATTTTTTTGTTTTTACTTAAAATGGATGAAGTGGGTTTTAAATGATTTCGTTATTAATTTATTTGAAAAATTTAACATTGGAAGGAAATGAGGATTGAAAGGCCCAAATCTACAAAGAAAAGGAAACCCTGAAATCATTATAACGAATCCTTTGAATGCAATGTTTCAACCAAATAATAAGGAATTTACGTGTCTTCGTGACCGTGGTGAGCGTTTCTTTGTTTACAAGGCATGCAATACTACGAGTTTATCAATTTCGGCCATCGTTTGAACCCACATGGAAAAGTAACCCTAGCCTAGAGCATCATCTATGAAATAAAAGATTGGAGGAAGAGTATGTTTTCTATTATTATCTGAGGTGAATTAAATAAATGATATATAAAGTACACATTAATTTTGAGTAATTAATAAATAATTATGAAAGGATAATTAAAATGTTATTTGCAAAATTGAATTTGTAAGAAAGGATGCATTTATTTATGGGTATTAAATTAAGACAAGTATTTATCAATTATGCAAAATAGATTGAAATTAGCATTGAGTGTTTCATCCAAATGAACAAATCTAAGTGTCATTGTATTCTTGAACGATGTATAATGGACCCTTATCTACACCATGAACAAATCAAGAATTGAATCCATGATATAGACTCAAGAATTGAATCCATGATATAGACTATGTAAAGTGACAAATGAACCTTCATCTACACCATGAACAAATTAGATATATGTCATACAAAATTAAATTAGTTAGGTACAAAAAATTGGTATCTTTCACATGTTAATTATCTGAACTCTATAAAGATCTAGAATTATTTACAGATCAATCTCACATCTTTAGATTAATTCTACGACACAAATTTGATATTGTCAAAAGTTTACTTTTGTTATTAGGTTTGTGTCTATCTCTATTGTGTTTTGGTACTTAAGAATTGATGATATATCAAAGTGCCTTGGTGAAATTGTTGAATTACAAGGATCTTTTTAAGTTCCTTACTAATGACTAGTCCAATTTTCTTCACCAGACAAGCTACAAGTTCAGGGGTGGTAGGTAGGGGTGTTTTTCCTTTATTTTTGTTGTTACTGTTGCTTCTGGCCGCTAAAGGCCCTCTATGAAGACTGCTACTTATTTTGATATTGTTTATGTTTATGGTCGTTGGTGTTTTGGTTTTAAGACTTTAGTAGGATTGATAGATTGTTGGACAAGTATTCCAAAGATATTAGCTCTTTTATATGCTATTGATAGGTAGTTTTATATAGTAGTTGGTTGTTAATGTACCGCTACAGGTCTTTTAGTTAAACTTACGTTCGTTGGGATATCTTATAGGGACAACGCCCTTGTTTTGGTGCATTTTAATATCAGAAACAATTCCTCTTTATCAATAAAAATCAATAAAATTCAAAATTTAACAAGTTTAAACAAATATATGTATCATAATTAATCATTTACAATAAAATCCACCTTGTAATAATTATGAGGTGCCATTGTAGTTTTTGAGAAAAGGATACTGTGAGTTTGTCCTCAATGTGCGACCAAACTATTTTGACATGAGAGAGTTCCATGGTAGAGGTGGTGACTCTGCCCAAGATAGACCTGGAGCTCGTAGACGAGTAGCCCTAGAGAGTCGTCGCCCCCTAGCATCCAAACCCATGGCGCATTAGGTTATCCCAGTAGATTTGAAAGTGTTGATGGAGCTATAGACTCTTCAGGTGGCCACAACATTGATTGGTGCCATCATCCAGCATGAGACACAATTAGCACACCCTCTTGTACTAGATGATGATCCATTAGTTGCTTCAGGTGGTGACATAGAGCCCATTCAACATGTGTGTGTCAGTTTCTCGGGGATATGCTCCGGGACGGATGACGAGGCCGCTACAGATGGACCCACATCTCATTCGTGCATGATTTGTAGGAGTAGATGTTAGAACCACACGACTGAGGATGTGGCGGTGACAGAGGAGTTGATGTAGATGTTGTTTCCCCATCAGCGACAGACACAGGTGTGTTGATTTGAATTCATAGCATTTTATTTATCAGTCACTTTAAATTTGCAATTACATAAATGATTTTTCATTTATACATCGATTTAAATTGATACAAATAATATGCATTTCAGGATGCAGCAACGGTATCCCATACTCCTCTTGTAGTTACTACATTTGCAACTTTGATGCCTGAGGTATAAATTTTGTAACATGTTAAAATAGAACAATACACTTTGAATTTAAAAACATTACAAGATATACTAACTATCTTTAATGCTTGGTCCAGTTTTTGGTTTGTAGGTGTTGACAGGGGACCAAATGTCCCAGATTCATGACATCATGCTCTTAGCAATTTTGGCCTACAAGGCTATATGGTATCATATTTTGTACAACCTTTTTTATGGATTGTTTTGATGGAATATGCAAATCATTTCATTTTAGATTTTTAAAATTATGTGTAATATATTATCTGTACTAATATCTCATGTTAATTTTGTTTTTTTAGGGCACCCCCTCCACGTCTAGGCCTTGTCCTAAGCAAAATAATTCCTCAAAGACGCCAAAACATGGGATGAAGGTAATTGAACACATTTTTAGTTGTACAATTGTTCGAAAATGTTGAAATCAAGTCTTAGTTGGGGTTTGTAGATTGATTAGTGTTTTTTGCCTATTTTACATGTACAATGACCATTGAGCTATGCAGATTTGTTGAATGCACTTGATTTGCCCATGGATCAAGAGAGGGCGGAGGTATGCATCTCTGCTTTATTTTCTTGATTTCATGATTATATGCACGTGTACATGTGAACTTGTGATAAAAATTATAATCTTATAATTTTTTCATACAGGAAATATCCATAGATGCTTCATCAATGGCGAGCCCTCCTTCGTGCACTAGAGAAGCATCTCAGGATCCGGTACACTTTTGTTTGATATATTACATTAATTGTTTTTAACCTACAATACTTATCATTATATTAATTGTATTTAATCTTTGATCATTTTTTGTATAGGTAATAGCGACAGTTTTTTCATTGATGGTGAGCTATCCTCAGTCCATTGGAGAAGCATCTTAGGCACCCGTACGCCATTGTTCTCTATATTATAGCTTTTAAGTGTTTTTGATGTATTTATGTTAGTACATTGTATTAATTGTACATTTAATCTACAATATCCCCCTTCGCGGTTCGACCTTAACATGGATCCTTTTAAGTTTGTCTTCAAGAAAACTCCTAAGAGTGACAAGGAGAAAGAGCAAAGACATTAGCTCCAAGATCAGCCAATGAGGTAATCTACATTTCAATTTCAAGGGAATTATACTTAAATGCATAGTTATGTTGTCAATTGTGAACTATTTTATACAAAATAATTCTAACTTGGCTTTTGAATTGTGGTTTTGCAGCCATCTACAAAGCCGCATACTGCATTGAAAAGGTTCGATTTTGATGATCCACCATAAGTTTAGGATCATATAGTTTTAGTTGTGGTCATAGAATGACCAATACATGTAGATATATTCTATATTTTTATTGTATATCGATTTGGACATGGCATATGACACATTTTTGTAATACTTGTATTGACTTGGCATACATGCCTTATATATATATATATGTTGATATTCGATCCAATAAATGTGTACTGAGTTCATTATTGTGTATTCGTCATATTTTGTGGTTGTCCTTTTATAAAGTTAATTGATCATTTTCCTATGTAATCAACAATATGAATATAAACAACAAAAATCTATGATATAAAACATTGCAATCGTGGAATATGATTTGATAAAATTTCTAAAATGTTGAATTAACCCTACAAAACTCCTTGTATTCAGTTCATTATTGTGTATTCACTGTATTTGGTGGCTGCCCTTTTATAAATTTAAATGAATACTTGCCTATGTAATCAACAATATGAATATAAACAACAAAAAAAGACAATAAGAATATAAACAACAATATGTGTGTGGTGTGAGAGCACCCTCATGCTCACAATAGTCAAATTTTGTTTCTCGTGTGAACAAACTGACATCATAAGCGCGTCCGTGTGGGCAAGTTTACACTAGGCATGGTCCTCTCGTGCATCCCAAAGCGTCGAAACATTGAGAGTCATAACCTATCGGTGCGATCTTTCAAGTGTCATGAGTCCAAAAAATTGTCAAACTTTGATAGATTGTTTCTTCCAATCTAGGACACATATGATGAGTCCATTTAAACCTGTGGGATTGCGTGAGGCTCCTCTACAATGGCTTATATCAGTTTTTGATGACTCAGAGTCATTTTCAATTGGTAGCATTTTTTCACCTGCTGCAAAAACAATCAGTTGCATGCAATGCAAAGTTGCAAGATACGCTAGAATTGATTCAGTTCATCATGTGCACAAATCGACATCATGAGCATGTCCAGTTGGGTAGGTTTACACTAGGAATTATCCTCTCATGCATCCCAAATTATCGGAACATCGAGAGTCATACCATACTGGTGCGATCTCTTAAGTGCCTCGAGTTCAAAAAATTGTCAAACTTTGACAGGCTGTTTCTTCCAATCCAGGACACATATGATCGACCCATTTGAACATGCAGGGTTGCGTGAGGCTCTTCTACAATGGCCTATCTCAGATTTTGATGACTCAGAGCCATTTTCAATTGGTAGCATCTTTTTGCCTGCTGCAAAAACCATCAGTTGCATGCAATGCAAAGTTGCAAGATAGGCTAGAATTGATTTGGTTCATCATGTGCACAAACTGACGTCACGAGCGCATCCGAGTGGGCAGGTTTACGATAGGAATTCTCCTCTCACGCATCCCAAAGCATCTATTTTCTCTAATCTATGATACATATGATCGATCTGTTTGAGCCTATGGGGTCGCGTGATGCTCCTCTATAATGGCCTATCTCAGTCTTTGAGGAATTGGAGCCATTTTCAATTGGTAGCATTTTTTTGCCTGCTGCAAAAATCGTCAGTTGCATGTAATGCAAAGTTGCAAGATAGTCTAGAATTGATTCGGTTCATCATGTGCACAAATCGACATCATGAGCGCATCTGGGTGGTTAGGTTTACGCTAGGCATGCTCCTCTCGCACATCCCAAAGAGTCGGAATGTCGAGAGTCATACCCTACCTGCACGATCTCTCAAGTGCCCTGAGTCCAAAACATTTTAAAACTTTGACAGACTATTTCTTCCAATCTAGGACACATATGATCAATCTGTTTAAACTTGTGAGGTTGCGTGAGGCTCCTCTATAATGGCCTATCTTGGTTTTTGACAACTCAGAGCCATTTTCAATTGGTAGTATTTTTTGCTTACTGCAAAAATCGTCAGTTGCATGTAATGCAAAGTTACAAGATAGGATAGAATTGATTCGGTTCATCATGTGCACAAACCGACGTCACGAGCGCATTCGGGTAGGCAGGTTTATGCTAGGCATGCTCCTCTTGTGCATCCCAAAGCACCGGAACATCGAGAGTCATACCCTACCAACGCGATCTCTCAAGTGCCCTGAGCCCAAAAAATTGTCAAACTTTGACAGACTGTTTCTTCCAATCCAAGACACATATGATCGATCCATTTGAACCTATGGGGTTGCATAAGGCTCCTCTCCAATGGCCTATCTCGATTTTTTATGACTTGAAGCCATTTTCATTCGGTAGCATTTTTTCACCTGTTGCAAAAATCGTCAGTTGCATGCAATCCAAAGTTGCAAGATAGGATAGAATTGTTTTGGTTCATCCTATGCACAAACTGACGTCATGAGTGTGTCTAGGTGGGCAGGTTTACGCTAGGCATGCTCCTCTCGTGCATCCCAAAGTGTCAAAACGTCGAGTCATACCCTACCGATGTGATGTACAAGTTACTTGACAACTTTTTTGACAATAATGACAATTTTTGCTCAAATTGTATCTAGACTCAATCTATGACTCCTATGACCCGATAATGACTCAAATAATTATCCATGATTATACAAGAATCAAGAATGCTCATGATTGACCTTATCAATAATGGTCATGATTGACCTTATCACATCACATAAACTCAAAACATAGTCACAAAACATAGACACAAAAAATAGTCACAAAAAATTGTCACATATTATTCCAAAATTTGCCTTTAAATATGGTCAAATCAAATCTTAGCTATTTGAATATGCAAAAAAAATTCTTACAAATCATCTCATGGGCTTTTATACAAAATTTGGCATTAAAATATGTGCGATTTAGCTCATTGCCATTTTAATATACAAAATTTGGCATCTAAATATGTACAAATCAGCTCATTTCTATTTAAATATACAAAATTATGTCCCTAAACATGTACAAATCAGCTCATGGGAATTTATATATACAAAAATGAATATAGAACAATTCATTGATGATATGCACAAAGTTCTCAAAATCATTCTACTTTGAACCGTAGAATCAATCAAGTGAGCCTTCATGATTTAATGTAACCCGTATTGTGTCAAGTATTGCCTTATGGTCAGATTCACAAACTTTCTATAAAATCTTGTTATGAGGTTTACCACGATACTTCATCAAATGAATATTTGTTGGAACAACAAGGTTAGAGAAATGAAGAATATGTCTGTGTGTTTCAAAGTCCTCGAACAACCAAACATCAGAATTCTTGATAGGGTATCTCCTAAGCCATGTTCCTTTCATGACAACAGACCCTATTGGGTACTCAATATCCTCTCCGTCAATGATTGTGGTTGTCAATTTTCTTTTAGGCTTAACACAACGACACAAATAGTAATTTGTTCTTCTTCATTGTTCTCTTCTGCAACAACTGCATACACATGACCTGCATTTTATAAAGTGATAATTAATACCAAAAATAAAGTGTGATGTACAACAAATTGAACCAAAAAGAATACTTGCAAAAAAATTAACTCAAAAAATCACTTGAATCCACTAGGTCGGATACATGGTCAAAATCCACTGATGTCTCCATCTGGCTCAATTGTAGTGCTTTGGGAATTCGATATGTATCAATGGGAACCAACAGTCTACAAGACCATTTGTCAACCCACTCTTGTGATTCACATTCTTCCCACAAACAATATATGCATGAAGAGAAAAAACATACCATCTGTCTCGTATAAATTACTAATGAACTTGCATTTGAACTCATAAATGAGTGCATGTCACTCGATCTTGCAACTGTATAACAATCTAGATAGTTTTCAATGTTAGATTAAGTGATCAACCAAAAATATCTACGAACCATTGACGTACCAGGATTACCTGGACCCATCATAGAGTTACACCATTACACAATTGTTTCTGTATCTATCAACTCAGCACCACCTTTGTACTTAAATTATTCTCTAGCTAGGGCTCTTTTTATACATGCTCTTGCACCATCGTGCTCTCCCTAACCATGTCCAGCCTCGATGAAATTCCAAAAAAATTGTACAACGCTTTTCATATGCATCCTTGTCAACCAATAAAACATCCTTGCATTCTTGAATTGTGCGGTGCAATTATCTGACCATATTAAGTGTCGGTTGTATTGTATGTTTCTTTCCTCTAAATTATCATAGAAAACTTAAGCATCCTTGTACAAACTCCGATGAATGAGTAATGATCATCACTTATTTAGAAGTGATACTCTCTGACAACCTTTCTATCCTCCCATGTGCTATCATCTGCATGCACGAATGCTATGCGTACAAAAATAGAAACTTGTGCAGAATGATAATACATAGATTGCACTTCATTTTTAGGTTGTAGTGTATAATTTTCAGCAAAATCAATGATAGAGACAATGGTGCCAAGAGGAAATGTGTCCTTACATAACTTGAATTGCTCATCTAACCATCAAGCTCTATGTGTATGCATTATGTACTCATAAACTAGTTTCTCTTGAAACATTTTCATAAATTCAACTACACATATATCATTTTTCAATAGCTCACATCTCTTCAAATATTTTCCATCTTTAACTCCACATGTGACTGTCTTGTATTTTCTAAAAGAAACTAGTTTCCTACCAATTTCATGTGTACTCTCCAAATGTACACATCTTGGTAAATGTTGCAAACGACCACATATAGCACAAGAACCTTCCAAACAAGACATCTTATAATAAATACAACCATCATGTCTATTACATAGCACATTTGAAATAAATTCTCTTACCGACTTAGGAGGTGCTTGTATATTGCATTCCTGCAAAACATTGTTAGTGTGCAAACTAGAACAAATATGACTAAAAATATCATAGTGCATGGAAAATTCAATATGCATCCTACAACAACACGTGGTGCCTACACGATTAATCTTAACATAAAAAGATTTTTCCATTTCAAAAAATCTTTGAGAACTTCTTATTTGAGGAAATTTTTCAAGGAATCTTTCATAAATTGTGTTTGGCATGTGGCTTATGATTTGTAGACCCGATTCGCCTTATAACAACATCTCTTTGGTTGGGCGAAACTATTGTGTTATCAAGCCAAAAATTTTCAATTAATGTTCTTAGTGCATTAACAACAACCTTGTCTTTGCGTGGTAGTTTACTCGAGAATGCCCAAAGAGAATTATTGTTAGGTTCCTCTATTTTTTCTCGCCTCTGTAATGCTTTACTTAATGTTGTTCTACTAACGTTTAATGACTTACTTGTTTCGCTTATCAAACAATCTTTTTTAAAAATTTTCTTGCTCATTATGGTTGATGTAATGACACGTCGAGTAGCATTAGAATATTTAGTATGTGATTTTGAACCAATAGATTGATATGCATCAAATAGATTTCTCATGATAGTTCTTTCGCTGTTACTTTCAGAAGATCTTAGGCCTAGAATTTTTATTTTCTCTCTAAAATTAATTTTTTTTAATTATTTGAATAATTAATTGACATCTTGCTGTTTGATTTAAGTTTTAAAAATAGTTTTGCCATAATCTTTTAACCATTCTCCTACAAGTTCGTTCATTCGTTTTATCGAACATTGGCTTCAATATATTCTCATCAATGTCAATTAGATACTTTGGTTTCCTACGAATGATTCTAGGAGGTGTTATCATCGATGCACTGTGTACATTCAATTCATCAAATAGAGCAGGTGTATGTTCATCATTTAATTGATTATTCAATGTGGTATCTTCTTCAATTGCATTAGGTTCATACGGTTAATCAAATGTCTCTTCCTCAATTGCATTAGGTGCATTATGTTCATTTGATAAATCGAATTGAGATGTTGAGGATGACATACCTTCTTCTCCCATTGTTCTTATGTCACATAATTTATTCATACGCTTCCTTTGTCTTTCCTTTTCAGTCTCTTGTTGTTCCATCGTTCATCACTTGTTCTTTCCCATGGTTGATATCGGTTGTCCTAAATAGAATCATATTACATATATATGTAAACAAAAGTTCATAAACAAACAAATAATCGTAAATATGCATCTTATCATTATTTTTTGAATCAAAACTATTAAACAATCACAATAATATTGACAAAAGTAATAAGAAAAAAAATTCAATCATTTGAAATCATGCAAAAATAAAAAATTCACTTACTTCTATGTATAAAACAGTGATAGAAGTGCAGCCACAATTGTAGTGGGGCCTTCAACAACCTCAAAAAATTCTTTTGAGGTCGTTGAGGCTCTTTGGCAAATAAAACTATGTCTAAGCACCGCGTATGCAGTATATTAATAACCGCGTGCGCGCTTTTAGTCCCTAAAATGTTGGCAAGCCCAAAGGCATTTTTTTTCACCCTGTACGTGCTTAGAACTCATAATTAGCGCGTACGCGCTCCTACGCCTTAAAAATGTTATGGCAAGGCAGCGAACTAATAGGCTTAGTACCCCGTACGTGCTATTTGTAGTAAAAAAATGTGAAGGAAGGGGTATGGAGGAAGGGAGAAGGGGAGAGAGGGAGAGGAAGAGAGAGAGAGGAAGAGAGAGAGAGGGAGAGAGGTAGAGAGAGGTAGAGAGAGGTAGAGAGAGAGAGAGAGAGAGAGAGAGAGAGAGAGAGAGAGAGAGAGAGAGAGAGAGAGAGAGAGAGAGAGAGAGAGAGAGAGAGAGAGATGGTGGAAGGGAGAGAGGGAGATGGTGGAAGAGAGAGAGGGAGAGAGGTAGATGGAGAGAGAGAGAGAGAGAGAGAGAGAGAGAGAGAGAGAGAGAGAGAGAGGCACCCTTTACGCGCTTGAGATGGGGAGAGAGGGAGAGAGGTAGAGGGAGCGAGGGAGAGAGAGAGAGACACCCTATACACACTTGAGAGGGGGAGAGAGGGAGACAATACACATACATACACACATATGTGTGTATATATACTTAATATATTATATATTATATAAAAAATATTATATATATATAAAATATATATTATATGCATATACAAATATTATATATACAATATCATATTATACACACTCCCAAATTTTAAAGAGAAGTAGCGCGTACGTGCTGTTTATAGTAAGAACAACGTATACGTGTTGTTTATAGTAAAGATAGAGCATACGGGCTTCTTATACCATAGGTACCCCGTACGCGCTTTTGATTGTTTAGGCTTGGAAATAGGCCTGGATGACAAAGCTACGGGTTGGAAGTTTGATTTCCCTCCTTTTGACGTGTTTTATTTTCTCAACTTGGTTTCTTGACTTTGTTATCATTAGGTTTACACTTCATCAAGTGGGTATTTCTAAAATTGCCACCATATTTTCACCCATCTTTTGAGCTTTCTAACCATATATTTTTAAAAAAATTTGAACAATGATAACATATTATTATTGAATTTCTTTTACTAGTGTCTCCATAGTTCTCACAGACACACGTGTACCATTTTTTTAATAACTTTTGATCTACTTATCCAAATTTAATTTTTTTATATATTATTGTAGTGCACTTGATTCTTTACAATTTAAAAAAAAATTGTATTTTCAATTTTTTTATTGCAAGTTATGCTTCGCGCACGAACATGTACCTAATTTTCACGATGTGCTCGATTGGAAAAATCATAAAAACAAAAATACTCAACAAAGAATTACAAATAAATACTCATCTTCTAGTGCTCACTCTTAACTATCTTTCTGGGTAAGTGCACCAAGATGGTGAACAAAAAGGGGGGTATAAGTGGCCACTTTTTTTTTTCCTGAAAATAGGTAAACCTGAACTTCAAAGAGATATTTGAAGGTCATGCACTCAATAATAGGAGTTGAGAAAATAATAAGAATAGTAGTACTCTAAATCTAGTTTCTAAATTACTATTTTTAAAAAAAATTGAATAAGATTAAGAGGGTCAAACCTCTCATGCACGAAAAACTGTTCCTGATTTTTTTAGAAAAACATAACATAGTTGTTTTCGAGCGCTGCACAAAATATATAGTTAGATTTAGTATTTTGCAAAACCCTTGGTAGGATGATAGGTAAGAGTGAGATCTAGAAGTTGTGTATTTTTTTATAATTTTCCATTGAGTATTTTTTTAATGATTTTTTGAAGTGATCGCATCTTGAAAATTGGGTACCTGTTCGTGCGCTGGGCATAACTTGCATCAAAATAATAAAAAATGCATTTTTTTAAAAAGTGTATAGAATCTAGTGTAGAACAATAATATATAATTTATTTTGAATTTGGTCAAGTATATGAAAAGTTATTAAAAAAATGGTAGACATATGTTTGTGAGGACTGTCAAGGCACTGATAAAGAAAATTAAAGTTTACTATGCTAATGTTTTCCAGAAATAGAAAAATTTATATGGTCAGAAAACTGAAAATATGTGTGAGATTATGGTGGTAATTTTAGAAATACCCACTTGATCATTTATAAACCTGATGATAAAGTCGATAAATCATGTTGGACGATGAAGAAACGTGTAAAGGGACAAAAATGGGGGAAAATGGGCTTGCAAGCCTTAGGGTCATTTTCCAACCCTTTTACCAAGCCAAAATCCGCACGGGTTTTGCAAAACAAAAGGTACTACTCGCAGTTCTACATAACCCATATGGGTTATGTAGAACTAAAACCATTATTTTGTGTTTCACAAAACCCTTATGGGTTATGTAGAACTAAAACCATTATTTTGTGTTTCACAAAACCAGTACGGGTTATGAAGACACAATAATGTATGCTTATAAGCTTAGCATTTACTACACATATGTATAGACATACATATATAATGTGTTTATGTATGTATACATGCATATCTATAGTTATATTAGATATATGTATATATGTTTGTATACATGCATGTCTATCTTCTTTTCCTCTCTCTCTCTCGTCTTCCTTCCCCCATCATCGTCTTTGTCTATTCTAAGCCCTAATTATCCTCCTTGAGTTCTATGTTACCTCTCTCCCCCTCAAACTTCTCTCTTCGTCGATTCTCTCACCCTTTTCTCCTTCTCGTTCTCTCTACCTCATGTCTCTCACCCTCTCTCTCTCTCTCTCTCTCTCTCTCTCTCTCTCTCTCTCTCTCTCTCTCTCTCTCTCTCTCTCTTCCTATCCCCTATTCTCCCTCTCCCCCCTCTCCCCCCCTCTCTCTCTATATTTCTCTCTCTCTCTCCCTCTCTCTCTCCCTCTCCCCCTCTCCTTTTCCTAATCTCCCTCTCTCTCCCTCTCCATCCATCCCTCTCTCTCTCTCTCTCTCTCTCTCTCTCTCTCTCTCTCTCTCTCTCTCTCTCTCCTTTTTCCAATCTCCCTCTCTCTCCCTCTCCCCCTCTCCTTTTTCCAATCTCTCTCCCTCCCCCTCTCCTTAACCCCTTCGCTCTCTGTCTATAACTCTCTCTCCATCCCCCTCGCCTTATCCTATTCTATTCCTCTCTTCCTCTCTTCCTCTATTCCTATCTCCTATTATCTCTGTTACCCCCTCTCCTTCTACTCTCTCTCTCTCTCTTTCTCTCTCCCAATCTCCCTCTCTCTCTCTCTCTCTCTCCCTCTAATTTTCCCAATCTCCCTCTCTCCCCCTCTCCCTCTCCCCCTCTCCTTTAACTAATCTCCCTCTCTCTCCCTCTCCATCCATCCCCCTCTCCTTATCCTACTCTCTCTCTGTCTCTCTCTGTCTCTCTCTTCCTATTTGTTTCCTAGTTCTACATAACCCGTATGGGTTATTAATAACTCAATGATGAACGAATAGTACTAACCCGATACTAAGAGGGGGGGTGGGGGGTGAATCATTACAGACAAAAATATAGTCCTAAACCAGTTTGACAACAGACACTTCAAATGACTGGCAAACAGTGACACCGATTTGAAACAGAGTGTAACCGGTAAAGCTAAGAATGACTGAGACAAGCATTAACCGGTCACTCACTTAGCTTTTCACTCAACTCAAGACTACACTACCATTTCACCCTTATGCATAAACAGGTAATCTATCATCAGATCATAATAACAACTAGTTCAACATGTTTTATTGACAGGCATAAAACACAGAACCATCATATGCTTGACAGACAATAGGAAAGCATCACAAGATAAAAGAATCACACATGACACACATACTTTTCATGTGGAAACCCAACTGGGAAAAACCACAGTGGGGATGAATGCCCACAAGCTATTTTTGAACTCTTTAGAAGTCCGCTCTGTTAGGAACCTTGTCCAGTTAGAGACATTACAATAGGCTCTGATAGGAACCGATCTTGTTAGGGATCACCCGATTAAGGGATGGCTAGAATATCTGGTTAAGGGTTAAACCCTGTTAAAGGTTACCTTGTTAGAGGATTTCAAGAACTCAATAGCTAAAGGATTTCAAACTCAATAGCTTTGAATTACCCTGTTAAAGGATTTACAGCAAGCCGGTTAAGGCTACCCTGTTAAGGGATTTTCCAACTGTTGAGGTGGTTAGAGATCAACAGGTATTACAATGATCTGGTAACAACACTCAATGCTAATGCAGATCCGCTCGAGCTCCTCTTCACCTTCTGCACTTACACTCTGTAGGTATCACTTCTCTCCTTTGGGTCTGGCAAGAATCACATATCCCTTCTCTTGGATACACACACACAACTTTTGCCAACAACCTCAGAAAGAGACACAACATTGACCTTATAGTCAAACAGATAGGTCGGTAGCATAAACCCTAAACCTTAAACTTGTTAGGTTAAGGAATTCAAACGGTTCAATCCTGACCGTTGAGCACACTACATTAAATGCTACAGTTCTTGATCCAATCTCAAGACATTCTCCATCGTCCATTTCCACTGATTTTATGGCGGCTGATAACCCATCACACGTTATCACTGTTTTACAGACTTCTCACATTCCCGAGGTAGATAGGAACAATCTCCTTCATGCAAGATCCTTCACGTGCACAAGGTTTACGTGGCAACATGATCTGTTCTTTGTTACCATGATAACTCATCACACAAAGTCATCGGTTGATCCACACAGGCTTGAAGTACTTAAACTAGAAACCCTAAAGTTGAGACTACCAACCAGTAGTCATACAATACTTCCATGAGCCGGTTCACATAACTATATGCCGGTTCATCATGAACAAACACACTGCTTCACTTTGGCACAAACGTCGGTTCACAGTGTTCTACCGTTTCTCTCATATGCCGGTTCTCACTTCTTCAACATATTGACATCAATGACAACATACAATGTCATTATGTCCTCATACCGGTTCACATAATGCCAACAATCTCCCCCTTTGGCATTGATGGCAATAAACAAAGATAATATCTTCTCTGCTTCACATCTTCTCCCCCTTTGACAACAATGCCAAAGTGGAGGCACAAGCTTCCCTGTTCCATTATGCTGCTCCCCCTAAGGAGTAGCATCCTTCAACACATCAATCCTGAAGAAAAATTTGACTATGCAATACCTGACTGATGTGGAGCATATACCTTTAGTTTACCTCCTAAAGGGGCAACACCCCTAATTCACCTCTTAAGTACATAAATGTAGCCTTTGGGAGAGGCTTGGTGAATATGTCTGCTAACTGCTCTTGACTGGAAACATGTTCCAGTGCAATCTCTTTGTTCTGAACCTTTTCCGTCAAGAAATGATACTTAAGCTCAAAGTGCTTGGATCTAGAATGTAAAACCGGATTCTTGGAGATATTAATTGCACTAGTATTGTCACAAAATATACTTACCGGTTCAGATATAGGAACTTTGAAGCCATTTAATACATGCTTCATCCAAATTGTCTGAGTGCAGTTCATGAAAGCTGCAACATACTCTGCTTCCGCTGTAGACTGAAAGATACAACTCTGCTTCTTACTCATCCATGAGACTAGTCTACCACCGAGAAAGAATGCACCACCTGTTGTGCTTTTTCGGTCATCTATATTGCCTGCCCAATCAGCATCTGTGTATACTTTCAAGTTGAAATCCTTGCTATAAGGATACCATAATCCATAGTCAACAGTTCCCTTCAGATACCTAAGAATCCGCTTGACTGCAACCAAGTGAGATTCTCTTGGGCTTTTCTGGAATCTTTCAGCAATGCCAACTGCATGTGCAATATCCGGTCTGCTATGCACTACATAATGCAACTTACCAATCATTGATCAGTATTCTTTCTCATCAACCAATTCTGCATCATCTTCTTTAGATAGTTTACAACCGGTCACCATCGGAGTACCAACCGGTTTGCTATCTTCCATGCCAAATGTCTTCAACACCTCTTTGACATACTTGGACTGAGTGATAAAGATTCCGTCCTTCATCTGCTGGATCTGCAGTCCAATGAAGAATTTAATCTCCCCTATGAGTGACATTTCAAATTCTTTCTTCATCTCATCTACAAACTCATGATTCATCTTGTCATCTCCACCAAAGATAATCTCATCAACAAATACCTCATAGATCAGGATCTGATCTCCTTCAACCTTCAAAAAGATATTACTATCTTCACTTGTTCTCTCAAATCCAATCTTCACAAGATGGGAATGCAGATGTTCATACCATGCTCTAGGTGCCTGCTTTAGTCCATATAAGGCTTTATGTAGCCTACATACCATGTTACTGTCTTCAAATAGGGCAAACCCATCTGGTTGCTCAATATACACCTCCTCTTCAAGTACACCATTTAGGAATGCAAATTTTACATCCATTTGATATACTTTGAAACCTTTAAAAGCTACATATGCAAGAAGCATACAAACTCCTTCCAATCTGGCTACGGGAGCAAAGGTTTCACCATAGTCTTCTCCTTCTTCTTGAGCATATGCTTTGCACACTAATCGAGCTTTGTTCCTAATCACTATGCCATCCTCATTCAGCTTATTTCTAAAAACCCATTTAGTACCAATGACATTTTTGTGCTCCGGTCTGGGTACCAAAGACCATGTACCATTTTTCTCTATCTAGTCAAGTTCCTCTTCCATTGCCTTGATCTAGTCTTCATCCTTATGTGCCTCTTTGAATGATTTAGGCTCAAATTCAGAGATTATACATGAGTTTTCTCTGACCTTTCTTCTTTTAACAATTCCTTCATCCTTATCTCCTATGATCTACTTAGGATCATTATTCAGCTTGACATACTCATGAATGGTCTTGATAGATTCCTCTTGCTTTTCTTCTTCATCCTCATCTCCATCAGTATTGGCATCTACATTTGCCGGTGTAGGAACATTGTTATTGGTACTCAGTTCCCAGAAGGTTGCAACCGGTTCGTTTACCACTTGCTCACTGCCGGTTTCCTCATTTTTCTCAAAGGTTTCATCAACTCTTACATTGATGCTTTCCATAATTCTCTGAGTCCTATTATTGAAACACTTGAGAGCTTTGCTCTTGGTGGAATATCCTAGGAATATTCCCTCATCACATTTCGCATCAAATTTGCTCTGGTGTTCACTCCTCTTGATGTAACATTTGCTACCAAACACTCTAAAGTAGCTAACCACAGGTGTCTTACCAGTCCAATATTCATAAGGAGTTTTATCCTTACCTTTCTTGATGAGTACCCGGTTCATTGTGTAGACTGCAGTGCTCACCGCTTCTCTCCAAAAGGTGTGAGCTACCTTTCCTTGAATCAACATGGTTCTAGCTGCTTCAGCCACAATCCAGTTATTCCTCTCTGCTAGGCCATTTTGCTATGGAGTCTGGGGGGCAGACAATTGCCTCTTGATGCCATGTTCTTCACAGTACTTGTTGAATTCACCAGAAGTGAATTCCCCTCCTTGATCAGTTCTCAGGCACTTGATCCTTTTACCGCTTTCCTTCTCCACTAATGCTTTGAAAGCTTTGAACTGTACAAAGGCTTCAGACTTGTCTTTCAAGAATGTGACCCACATCATTCTTGAGCAGTCATTAGTGAAAATCATGAAGTACCTATCACCCTGCACACTTCTAGTTTTCATAGGACCACACAAAACAGTATGCACAAGGTCAAGCAAGTTGTCAGCAGTGAAATATTTATGTTTAAAGGTTGAGGAAGACATTTTCCCCAATTGACACTCTCTACACAAGGTATTATCTGGTTTGCTTAGCACCGACAACCCTCTAACTACCTTGATCTTACTCGCCTTCACAATGTTATCAAAGTTTACATGGTAGAGTCTCCTATGCCATATCCATCTATCATCAAATATAGCCATAAGACATGTACTTATATTTGCATTCAGTTGAAATAGGTTACCTTTGGTCTGCATGACGGTGGCCACCAATTCACCATTCTTGAATTCCAGAGTGAGGCCACTGTCATTCAGCTGGGCAACACTCAGAAGGTTGTGTCTAAGACCATCAACCCAATACACATTGTCAGCACCACTCTTTCCATTCAGAGAGATGGACCTTCTGCCTTTGACCATGCATGGTGCATCATTGCCAAAGCGAACCACACCACCATCATACTCCTCCAAGGATAGAAACTTGCTCCGGTCACCAGTCATATGGTGAGAACAACCACTGTCAATGATCCACTCATTGGAATTATCAAACCGGGAGACAAGAGCCTTCTTGTCTGACACATCTTCCTTGACAACAACAAACACAATATCTTCATTTTCTTCATTTTCTTCATCCTCTGATTCTTCATCTGTGATACCTTCATCAACTGCCACAAAATAGTTTCTCCAGTTTCCTCCTTTGAATTTCTTGAACCTTTCCGGTTTGTCCTTGTTGTCGCCATTAGGACAGTTTAAAGCAATATGTCCTATCCGGTTACAAGAAAAGCATTTCAAAGGTAGCTTATCTCTGTATTTGCCGGTTGCTTTAGAAAGTTTCCTGGAAAGGAGAGCTTCAAATGCCATGAAAATCTCCTCATCATCCATTTCTCTGTCCTGTCTTGGTTCACCACTAGTGCTAGCTTCTTTTCCTTTTCTGGATGGTATTGCAGAAGCTTTAAAAGCTGATTCAGTCTTTTGAACACTGCCATTGAAACTATTTAGCTCATAGGTTGTCAACTTTGCAATGATGGAGTCTAGGGATACCTTAGTCTTGTCTATTGATCTTAGCTCTTGAATAGCAGCAACCCTTATTGCATAGACCAGCAATAGGGATCTCAGGACTTTGCTTACCACAGTGGAATCTTCTATTTTACCACCTGCACTCTTGATATCTCCAACAACTGTTTTGATTCTTATTCCATACTGTTGAATGGTCTCACCTTCAACCATCCACATATGTTCAAACGTCCCTCTAAGGATTTCTTCCTTAGCCTGTTTTACATGCTCATCACCGCCATAGATATTTTCAAGAGTATCCCATACCTCTTTGGGATTTACTTTATCCTGAACATCAATAAACTCAATGTCAGATAAACTACTAATTAGGGCTTCCATGACTTGCCCATTCTCCTGCATCTCTCTCTTTTGGTCATCGGTAAGGATACCAGTAGGAGCAACATAGGCAGTCTCAACATAGCTCCAGTGTTGAGCACCCATGCTTCTGATGTATATCTTCATTCTATCTTTCCATATATTGAAATTTTCTCTGTTAAACTTTGGACCTTCGCTCTTCATCATTAGACTGGGATCTTTACCTCAAGCGGTTAAGCTTATAGCACAAAGAACCTAGAGGATGCTCTGATACCAATTGATAACTCAATGATGAACAGATGGTACTAACCCGGTACTGAGAGGGGGGGTGAATTAGTACAGACAAAAATACAGTCCCAAACCGGTTTGACAACAGACACTTCAAATGACTGGCAAACAGTGACACCGGTTTGAAACAGAGTGTAATCGGTAAAGCTAAGAATGACCGAGACAAGCATTAACCGGTCACTCACTTAGGTTTTCACTTAACTCAAGACTACACTACTATTTCACCCTTATGCATAAACAGGTAATCTATCATCAGATCATAATAATAGCTAGTTCAACATGTTTTATTGACAGGCATAAAACACAGAACCATCATATGCTTGACAGACAATAGGAAAGCATCACAAGATAAAAGCATCACACATGACACACATATTTTTCACGTGGAAACCCAACTGGGAAAAACCACGGTGGGGATGAATACCCACAAGTTGTTTTTGAACTCTTTAGAAGTCCGCTCTGTTAGGAGCCTTGTCCAGTTAGAGACATTACAATAGGTTCTGCTAGGAACCGATCCTGTTAGGGATCACCTGGTTAAGGGATGGCTAGAATACCTGGTTAAGGGTTAAACCCTGTTAAAGGTTACCTTGTTAGAGGATTTCAAGAACTCAATAGCTAAAGGATTTCGAACTCAATCGCTTTGAATTACCTTGTTAAAGGATTTACAGCAAGCTGGTTAAGACTACCTTGTTAAGGGATTTTCCAACTGTTGAGGTGGTTAGAGATCAACAGGTATTACAATGATCTGGTAACAGCACTCAATGCCAATGCAGATCCGCTCGAGCTCCTCTTCACCTTCTGCACTTACACTCTATAGGTATCACCTCTCTCCTTTGGGTCTAGCAAGAATCACGTATTCCTTCTCTTGGATACACACACAACTTTTGCCAACAACCTCAGAAAGAGACACAACATTGACCTTATAGGAAAATAGATAGGTCGGTAGCATAAACCCTAAACCCTAAACTTGTTAGGTTAAGGAATTCAAATGGTTCAATCTTGACCATTGAGCACACTGGATTAAATGCAACAGTTCTTGATCCAATCTCAAGACATTATCCATTCCATTTCCACTGATTTTATGGCGGCTGATAACCCATCACATGTTATCACCGTTTTACAGACTTCTCACATTCCCGAGGTAGATAGGAACATTCTCCTTCATGCAAGATCCTTCACGCGCACAAGGCTTACGTGGCAACACGATATTTTCTTTGTTACCATGCTAACTCATCACACAAAGTCACTGGTTGAGCTACACAGGCTTGAAGTACTTAAACCAGAAACCCTGAAGTTGAGACTACCAACCAGTAGTCATACAATACTTCCATGAGCCGGTTCACATAGCTATATGCCGGTTCATCATGAACAAACACACCGCTTCACTTTGGCACAAATGTCAGTTCACAGTGTTCTACCAGTTCTCTCATATGCCAATTCTCACTTCTTTAGCATATTGACATCAATGACAACATACAATGTCATTATGTCTTCATACTGGTTCACCTAATGCCAACAATGTAGAACTAGGGCCAAAACTTCTAGTTTAACATAACCCGTACGAGTTATGAGAAATTGTGAACATTCACATTAGGTTTCCATAACCCGTACGGGTTATGGAAAAATCTTAATATATTTTAGTCCCAACGGCCTAAAAAGCCAGCATTGCAAGTTGCTTGAAGGTCCCACTGCTTTTGCACATGATTTTCTAGGACAGTAACAGTCAGGTTTTCATATTTTTTTGTCACTTTTGCTTTGAAATGATTGATTTGTCTCATATATTGGATTGTTTTTTAAGTTATTTTATCATTGTTACTTTAGATTATAACAAAATGATGATCATTTGTTGTTTTTTTGCTTTGATCATGATTGATTTGTCTTGTATTTTGGGTTTTTTTGAAGTTATTTTATTATTGTTACTTTAGATTATAACAAAATGATGATCATTTGTTGTTTTTTTGCTATTTGATTGTGGATTTTCATCATGATGTTATGTGTAGGACAATGGGAAAGAACAAGAGAGGAACGAATGAACAAAGAGAGACAACAAAAGAAAGAGAAAGGGAGCCTATGAGGAGATTACGCGAAGGTACGTCATCTAATGCACCTAATGAAAGTGATGAACATTCAACAATTGAATATGATGAATGCACCAAATCAAAATGATCAACAAACACCAATTCAAATGCATATGATGGATGGACCTAATGAATGCAATGAACATACACCATTTGAAAATGATTCGGTGAATGCACATGTTAATGGAATTGAAAAAGATATACCATTTGAATTTGATGTGATCAATGCACATAATGCACCTAATGAAAACAAATAGCATGCACCAATCTTAACACCTCTTAGAATAATTCATAGAAAACCAAAGTTCCTAATATATATTTATGAAAATATTGTGAAGCCAATGCATGATAAAATTTCCAAAAGAACTTGTAGAAGAATGGTTAGAAAAATTTGGAATAACTATTTTGAAAACTTAAATCAAAGTGGAAGATGCTAATAAATTGTTGAAATGATTAAAAATATGAAATTTAGAGAGACAATGAAAATTTTGGGGTTAAGAACATCTGAAAATAATAGCGAAAGAACCATTGTGAGAAATATTTTTCATGCATACCAAGCCATTAGTTCGAAATCATGCACTAAAGATGCTAATGTTACTCGTTGTGTCCTCACATCAACCATAATGGGAAACAAAATGAAAAAATCTCGTTTAATAAGCAAAACAAGCAAGTCATTAAGGATAAGTAGAACCATATTACACTATGCCTTAGAGAGGCGAGAGAAAATCAAGGATTCTAATAATAATTCTCTTTGGGCATTCTCGGGTAGACTCCCATGCAAGGACAAGGTTGTTGTTGATGCACTAAGAACGTTAATTGAGAAATATTGGCTTGAAAACACAAGGGTTTCACCCAACCAAAGAGATGTTGTTAGAAGGTGAATTGTAATTAGTAATCGTGAGCCACATCCAAAACACTATTTAGATAAAACTGAAACACAATTTTATGAAAGGTTTCTTCAAAGCTTTCCTCAGATTAAAATTAGTCAAAGATTTTTTGAGATGACAAAACCATTTTATGTTAAGATTAATCATGCACGTACTACATGTTCTTGTAGGGTCCATATTTAATTTACCATGCATTATGATATTTATCGCTATATATGTTTTACTTTGCACACTAACGATGTTTTGCAAGAATGTGGTCTACAAGCACCTCCTAAGTCACCGAGAGAATTTATTTCAAGTGTACTATGTAGACGAGATGAGGGGTGTATTTACTATAAGATGATGTGTTTGAGAGGTTTCTGTCCTACATGTGGCAGTTTACAACAGTTGCATAGATGCCTACATCTGGATAGCACACATGAAATTGGTAAGGAACTAGTTTCTATTGGAAAATACAAGTCAATCAAATATGTTATTAAAGATGGAAAAGAATTAAAGAGGTGCGAGTTAGTGAAAAGTGATATATGTAAGGAAGTTAAGTAGCGGAAACAACTTCCTACACTAACCTTGAGAGGAGGGTAATGCAAAACTTTTTCAGATCGTTACAACAGTTACAGAAAAATAGAAATAGATATAATAGTATTCATACCACAACACAGTGATTTACGTGGGGAAAACCCTTTCGGGAGAAAAACCCCACACTCCAAAAGCAGCTCAATATTTTATTCAGTAATAAAAAACAGATTACAACATACTTGCAGAACAAGCTCTTCGCAGGAGTACCACTAATCAGAGATTCAGAGGCAACTCAACAGCCATAAGACTCTCTTACACTCAACCTCTATCTCACACACCTCATAAATAGGAGATACAGTACAAGAAACCGTCAAACGGTATTACAAAACCATGGGCTAAAACCACCCAATAAGGTGTAGCCGACCTTATCTCCCTTCTAGATGCCCTATGACATGTTAAAGCACACATCAACACGTGTCGCTCCCTTTTACAGCTCATTTATGTATCCGATACAAATTATTTTTCCTATTTCAGGAGTACAAACTTCTGGAGGCCATAACTTGAGAATCGGGTGTCCGATTGACGAACCGTTTGAAGCGCCGGAAAGCTCGCGAAGTGCTCTATCACCTCGTAACTGGCTGTGCTGGTTACAGCCACTTTTCAGGGCATTTAGGAGCCTCTAAAGCCTCCAAAATTAAGTTTAAACATTTTATCGCACCCCTCCAAGACGAAAACTTTAATATCTTCAAAACTAGCTGTGACCTTGGGACGCAACTTTACCGGAATGCTTATCTAGCCAACCAGAAGCTTCAGGGAGAGTTTCGCACCATTTCGTGCTCAAATGAAAACTTACTATAAATAGTAACCTCGCATAAATGCAAGGTTGAGACACCATTTTTCCCAACAAATCTCCCACTTGTCGAACACCTTGCAAGAGCGGAAGGGAATGTCATTACAATGAATCAATTGCTAGGGGCCATAAGGCCCATAGACTCTGAACACCATCTGAACTTCTCTGTGCTCACAGCCTTAGTTAAAGCATCTGCAACATTCATCAAAGTTTCCACCTTAACCAGCTTAACCCTACCATCTTCGACCATATCTCTAACAAAATGATACTGAACATCAATATGTTTGGTCCGGGCATGAAATGTCGGGTTCTTAGCTAGGCTAATTGCACTCTGACTGTCACAGTAAACTGTCACTGTACCTTGTTTTATTCCAATATCTGAACATAGTCTCTTAAGCCAAATGGCCTCTTTACAAGCATGAGTAGCTGCCATATACTTTGCTTCAATAGTGGATAAAGCAACCACAGCCTGTCGCTTACTCATCCAACTAATTGCACCACCAAACAAAGTAAACACATAAGCACTGGTGGATCTTCTACTATCAATATCACCTGCCCAATCTGAATCCACATAACCATGGATATCAAGGGAAGTCATGTCTCCAACTGAATTACCATGATAATACAAAGAATACTCTGAAGTACCCTTCAAATATCTGAAGACTCTTTTGACTGCATCCCAATGAACTCTACCAGGATTAGACATATATCTAGAAAGTACTCTCATTGCTTGGGCAATGTCTGGTCTAGTACAGACCATAGCATACATCAAGCTTCCAACCGCACTCTGGTAAGGCACTCTGCTCATGTCTTCCATCTCCAATGGGGATGTAGGACAATCTGAAACAGATAGTTTCGTTCCAACTGTAAAAGGAACACTCAATGGTCTACAATTCTGCATGTTGAACCTTTGTAACACTGAATTCACATACTTACTCTGGCCTAGCCATAGCTTTCTGTTCACCCTATCTCTTCTAATTTCCATCCCAAGAATGTGCTTTGCTGCACCAAGATCTTTCATTTCAAATTTAGCAGCGAGCTGAGACTTCAGTTCTGAAATCATACCTTTCCCTTTACCAATGAATAACATATCATCAACATACAATGCAATGAATAAGAAATGATCACCATCAAATTTATAATAAACACAGTGATCTGATTTAGAACGTTCAAATCCCAAACTCAACACATATGTATCAAATTTATGGTACCACATCCTAGGACTTTGTTTGAGGCCATACAAAGATTTCTTCAATTTACATACCAAATTACTTTTGCCTTTCACCACATAGTGCTCCGGCTGTGTCATATAAATATCTTCCTCCAAATCACCATGAAGGAAAGCAGTTTTCACATCCATTTGCTCAACCTCTAAATCATAAGCAGTAGCAATAGAAAGCAAAAATCTAATGGACGTCATTTTTGCAACAGGAGAAAATATCTCACCGTAATCAACACCCTCAACCTGAGAGTAGCCTTTTGCAACCAACCTTGCTTTATACTTCTCAATGCTTCCATCTGAACCAATCTTTTTCTTGAACACCCATTTACAACCAACAGGTTTTCGTCCTTCAGGCAATGGTACAAGATCCCATGTATCATTCTTTTTCAAAGTTGCCATTTCTTCCTCCATAGCAATCTTCCAGGATTCTGCATCATTCATACCTAATGCCTCTTCTACAGATTTTGGTTCATCCACACTAGTATTCAGAGCAAAAATACATCTCCAATCATTAGGTGAATACCTTTCAGGTGGTTGTCTATGTCTTGTAGACCTTCGAACAAGCTGAGTTGGAGGTTCTTCCTCCTCTTCTGAAGATTCAGAGCTAGACGAGCTCTCCTCAACTTCTTGCCTATCTAGGGGTCTTGATTCAACTCTTTCAGGTGTAGAAGGAAGTTGAATCACATCTTCTTTTTTAGTCTGTTCTGGCTGCAATGTAACAGAAGGAGACTTAATTTCTCTAAAAATAACACTTCTACTGTGAATTACCTTTTGTGCAACAGGGTCCCAAACCTTGTATCCTTTCACACCATAACTATACCCGATGAAGATACATTTCACAGCCTTGTTCTCCAACTTTGTTCGCTTCTCCTTTGGCACATGTGCATATGCCTCGCAACCAAAAACTCTAAGATGTCTCAATGAAGGCTTGTGACCTGACCATGATTCCATAGGCGTTTTATCAACAAGAGCTGATGTAGGAGACCTGTTAATCAGGTAGCAAGCAGTGGCAACAGCTTCAGCCCAAAACTTTTGTTCGAGACTAGCACCACTCAACATACTCCTAACCTTCTCCATCAGTGTCCTGTTCATTCTTTCTGCAACTCCATTCTGCTGTGGAGAATACGGAGTTGTCTTCTGCCTGTTAATTCCACAGTCTTTACAGAATCTATCAAAATCATTAGAGCAAAACTCACCGCCATTATCAGTTCTCAAACATTTTATTTTCTTTCCAGTCTGCAACTCAACCATTGCTTTAAATTCTTTAAAACGACTAAAAACTTCAAATTTGCTCTTTAGAAAATAAACCCATGTCCTACTAAAATCATCAATAAATGAAACATAATATGTGGATTTTCCAATCGAAGAGACATCTACTGGACCAAACACATCAGAATGGATAAGATCCAAAACACCACAAGTTTTATGAGAACTAGAGTAAAACTGAACGCGGTTTTGTTTTCCATAAATGCAATGCTCACAGAAATCAAAGTCAAGATTACAATCATTCAAACCTTCAACAAGGTTTTTATTTTTCAAGGTCCTTAGACCCTTTTCTCCAATGTGGCCAAGTCTCTGGTGCCATAACATAGTCTTCTCTTCAGGTAACTTTGCTTCAGACGAAAGAGCACCCTTAGGTACCCAAAAACCATTTCCATCTGCTGAAGGTGAAACCTTCAAATCTTCCAGAGAAGTATCCGCAGATTTACTTTTTACAGAAGTGCTATTACACTCAACAGTGTATGCTTCAAGCTTATACAAAGTGCCAAACCTGACACCTCTAGCAACTACCATAGCACCCTTAATCATCTTACATCCTACTTCAAAAAAGACTACCTGCACACCCGCATCTATCAGTTTGCTCACAGATAACAGGTTTCGTTTTAATCCAGGGATATGCAACACACCATTAATCCTTTTTATTCTACCATTAGAAAACCTGATTCTAACTTTACCTCGACCAACAATGTCTAGAGGTGAATCATCACCCAAGTACACCTTACCTCCATTAAATCCTTCATATTCAGAAAACCAATCTCTATTGGAAGTCATATGAAAAGATGCACCTGAGTCAATTAGCCAGGCATCATTACCTGCATGAGTCGCCAAAGCCGCAATAAATGCATCGCCATCTTCCTTGTCGGACTCAGAATCGGAATCAAACTTTTTCTTTTTCTTCTTCTTCTTTTCTTCTTTGCAGTCCTTACGGATGTGACCTGGTTTACCGCAGTTCCAGCAAATGACTCTGGACTTTCGAGGAGATTTCGATCTCCCTTTGGATTTGGACTTGTCACACTTCTCATTCTTCTTGCCTTTCTCCTTAGGTCTTCCACGAACGGTTAGGGCTTCCTTTGAACTGATGGATACCTTCCTTCGCATCTCTTCACCGAGTAGGGCACCCACCACGTCTTCAGATTTCAAAACAACAGAAGTACTACCGATAGCCATAACAAGAGAATCCCATGAATCAGGCAAAGAACAAAGCAAGATCTGACATTTCTCCTCCTCGTCCATCTTAACACCGATGGATACTAATTGAGCCACCAACATATTGAATGCTTCCAGGTGGTCTGCAATTCGTCCACCCTCTTCCATCTTCAAGGAATACAATTTCTTTCTTAAGAAAATTTGATTTAATAAAGATTTCGCTTGATACATCTCACCAAGCTTAGTCCATAGCTTCTTTGCAGAGTTCTCTTCATGGACATTCATTAGAACAGAGTCTGCCAGGCACAGTCTGATTAGACCCTTGGCTTTTCGGTCCATAACATCATACTGAGCTGCCGCAGTAGGATCTGAGGGCCTTTGGACATTCGCATCAACAGCATCCCAAAGATCTCGATCTATTAGCAGATCTTCCATCTTCAGCTTCCACATCTCAAAATTACTTCCATTAAATTTCTCCACCTCTATTCTCCCTGACGAACTCGCCATCTGAATATTCCTGCAACAAGATCAAAAAGTGTGCACAAGCTCCCACTCAAATCTGGATTAGCTCAAAAAACCCAACTGCCCACAATTGAAACCAAAGGTGATCAGGCTCTGATACCACTTGTAAGGAAGTTAAGTAGCGGAAACAACTTCCTACACTAACCTTGAGAGGAGGGTAATGCAAAACTTTTTCATATCGTTACAACAGTTACAGAAAAATAGAAATAGATATAATAGTATTCATACCACAACACAGTGATTTACGTGGGGAAAACCCTTTCGGGAGAAAAACCCCACACCCCAAAAGCAGCTCAATATTTTATTCAGTAATCAAAAACAGATTACAACATACTTGCAGAGCAAGCTCTTCGGAGGAGGACCACTAATCAGAGATTCAGAGGCAACTCAACAACCATAAGACTCTCTTACACTCAACCTCTATCTCACACACCTCATAAATAGGAGATACAATACAAGAAACCGTCAAACGGTATTACAAAACCATGGGCTAAAACCACCCAATAAGGTGTAGCCGACCTTATCTCCCTTCTAGATGCCCTATGACATGTTAAAGCACACATCAACACGTGTCGCTCCCTTTTACAGCTCATTTATGTATCCAATACAAATTATTTTTCCTATTTCAGGAGTACAAACTTTCGGAGGCCATAACTTGAGAACCGGGTGTCCGATTGACGAACCGTTTGAAGGGTCGGAAAGCTCGCGAAGTGCTCTATCACCTCGTAACCGGCTGCGCCAGTTACGACCACTTTTCAGGGCGTTTCGAAGCCTCTAAAGCCTCCAAAATTAAGTTTAAACATTTTATCGCACCCCTCTAAGACAAAAACTTTAATATCTTCAAAACTAGCTGTGACCTTGCGATGCAACTTTACCGGAATGCTTATCTAGCCAACCAGAAGCTTCAGGGAGAGTTTCGCACCATTTCGTGCTCAAATGAAAACTTACTATAAATAGTAACCTCGCATAAATGCAAGGTTGAGACACCATTTTTCCCAACAATATATGCGTAGCTGATTTTATGAAGATGTTTCAAGAGAAACTAGTGTATGAGTACACAGGTCACACACATAGAGCTAGGTGGTTAGATGAACAATTCAAGTTGTGTAAGGACACTTTCCCCCTTGACACTATTGTCTTTTTTGTTGATTTTGTTGAGAATTATACACTAAAGCCGCAAAATGAAGTAGAATCTATGTATTACCACTATACACAAGTTACAATTTTTGTACACATAACATTCATGCATGCACATGATAGCACCGAGAAAAACAAAAAGGTTATAAGAGAGTATCACTACTATATGAGTGATGATCGTACTCATTCCTCAAAGTTTGTGCAAGGATGCTTTACAGTCTTCTATGATAGTTTAAGGGAAAGAGATATAAGATACAACCAACACTTAATATGGTCGGACAATTGCACCACACAATTCAAGAATGCAAGGATGTTCTACTGGTTGACTAGGATGCATGTGACAAGTGGTGTGCAACATTTTTGGAATTTGATTGAGGCAGGGCATGGAGAGGGAGAGCATGATGGTGCGGGATCATGTGTGAAAAGAGCTCTTATCATAGAGGAATTGAAGTACGAAGGTGGTGCAATGTTAATAGATGCAAAAACAATTGTGCAATGGTGTAACTCTATGATGAGACCAAGTAATGAAGGTAAATCTATGGTTTCTAGATATTTTGGTTAATACATGAATATAACATTGAAAACTATCTAGATTGTTGTACACTTACAAGATCAAGTGACATGCATTCATTTAGAAGTTAAAATGCAACATCACTAGTTATTTATACTAGATAGATTGCATGCTTTTTCTCTTCATGTATGCATTTTGGGTGGGATGAATGTGAATCAAAAGAGTGGGTTTACAAATGGTCTTGTAGAGATTTGCATACCCTAGATACATATCAACTTCCTAGAGCACTACAAATGAGCCAGTTTGAAGCATCGATGGATTTTGACCATGTATCAGACATAGTTGAACCAGGTAAAGGGTTGCAATTTGTTACTCGGGTAAAATCAATTTTAAGCTCAATTTATTAGTATTAACTTAGGTTGATTTCGGTATTAACTTATATCCTTCTATTAAATGCAGGTCATGTATATGCAGTTATTACGGATGAGAACAATGAAGAAGGAACACATTATTTTTTGTGTAGTTGTATTGAGGCCAAAAAGAAATTGGCTTCTACAATGGTTGATGGAGAGGGTATTGAGTACCCAATAGGATCCGTTGTTATGATAGGGACATGGCTTAGAAGGTACCGTTGTGTCGAGTTGTATTGAGACCTCTTAAACTCATTTATTTATCAGTCGTTGTATTGATTTTGGCATTAACTTATCCTTCTATAAAATGCAGGTACCCTATCAAAAATTCTAATGCCTGGTTGTTTTAGGACTTTGAGACACATAGAAATATTCTTCATTACTCAAACCTTCTTGTTGCAACAAATATTCATTTGATTAAATATCATGGTAGACCTCTTAACAAGGATTTGTGGAAAGTTCATGAATCTGACCATGAGGCAATACTTGAGACACTAAGGGTTAGAGCTGATCCAAAAGGTTCACTTGATTGATTTTGGGCCATCTAGAAGAATAATTCTACAATATGGTAGAATAATTTTGACAATTTTGTATATATCTTTTGAGGAACGTTGTAACTTCACTTTTTTGGATGTGCTCTACATGCATATATTATATGCCAAATTTTATATATAAAAGTGCCCATGGGGCTGATTTGCAAATTTCGAGAGCTTAAATTTGTACCATTTGATTATAAATACTTTTGTAATAAATTTGTACCATTTGATTATAAATTTGTACTATTTGATTATAAATAATTGTGTCTGATTTTGACATATATTAAATAAATTGCAAATGGGTATCTGGTTATGCAATTTTTTTTCCAAGTGGTTTGGGAAAGTTTTGAGTTATTGTTGAATTACCCGATTTGAAGGGCTAGTAGGAATAAGCCTCCTAAGTGTATTTTTGTGTATTGGGAATTGAACCAGTCAACTTGGGCATATGAAACCTTGTGTCAGGGTGTCATAGGTGTGTTAAACCCCTGAGTTATGTTTGGTTAAGCCGTTGAAGTTGAAAACCCCATTTGAGTGGCTGGGTGATGCCTTGAGAGTGCATTGAGACAAGGTGTGAAAGGGTGAGAAACCTAGTATTGGATGATTGGAGTTTGATTCTGTTAAGGTCAATTGAGTGTGATTACAAGAAGACACAAGGATCTGCATCAATAAGTGCCATGGTCTCCGAATTACACGATGTCAAAGTTTGATCATTTTTTCCACTTTGAGCGCTTAAAGGAAAGTGTCGCTACGAGTTGGCTCAGAATGATCGGACGTCTTGGGGAGAGAGACATGGGAACACCTAGCATAAACTTGGCCATTCGGAAGCGTTCGTGTAGATGGTTTGTTCCCACAACAAGCAAAATGAAAGATGCACTATTTTGCCACCTTTAACTGATGGTTTTTTAACGGTTTTTGATGCGATAGAAAAAATCTCACCACAAGAAAACAAAATCATGTTGTCTGAAACTGAGAGAGTCTTTTTTAGAAAGAGTAAACATGACCCCATTGGTTGTAATGACGCATCAATAAGTGCCATGGTGTTTCAGTTATGTGACGTCAAAGTTTGACCATTTTTTCCACTTTGAGCGCTCAAGGGAAAGTGTCGCTACGAGGTAGCTCAAAATGATCATACGTCTTGGGGAGAGATACAAGGGTACACCTAGCATAAAACCGACCACTCGGATGAGCTCATTCTGATGGTTCGTTCCCACGATGAGCAGAACAAAAGATGCACTATTTTGCCACCTCTCACTGACGGTTTTTTATGCAACAGAAAAAATCTCACCACAAGAAAACAAAATCAAGTTGTCTGAAATTGAGAGAGGCTTTTTTAGGTAGTGACAACATGACCTTGTAGGTTTGAATGAATCGTCCATAAGTGCCATAGTCTCCGAGTTACGCGACATCAATGTTTGACCATTTTTTCCACTTTGAGCGCTCATGGGAAAGTGTCGCTACGAGGTGGATCAAAATGATTAGACATCTTGGGGAGAGAGACAAGGGAACACCTAGCATAAACCTGACCACCTAGATGCGCTCACGCTGACGGTTCATTCCCACGACGAGCAAAATGAAAGATGCACTATTTTGCCACCTCTCATTGACAATTTTTTATGCGACAAAAAAAATATCACCACAAGAATATGGAATTGAGTTGTCCAAAATCGAGAGAGAATTTTTTAGGTAGAGATAACATGACCCCGTAGGTTTGAACGGATTTTCCATAAGTGCCACGATATCCGAGTTACACAACATCAAAGTTTAAACATTTTTTCCATTTTGAGCGCTCAAGGGAAAGCGTCGCTACGAGGTGGCTCAGAATGATCAAACATATTGGGGAGAGAGACAAGGCCACACCTAGCATAAACTCGTCCACTTGGACGTGCTCACACTGACAGTTCATTCCTATGATGAGCAGAATGAAAGATGCACTATTTTGCCACCTCTCACTGACGGTTTTTGATGCAACAGAAAAAAATCTCATCACAAGAAAATGAAATCGAGTTGTCAGAAACTGAGAGAGGCTTTTTTAAGAAGTGACAACACAAACCCGTAGGTTTGAATGAGTTGTCCATAAGTGCTACGGTCTCTGAGTTACATGACATCCAAGTTTGACTGTTTTTTCCACTTTGATTGCTCAAGGGAAAGCGTCGCTACGATGTGGCTCGGAATGATCAGATGTCTAAGGGAGCGAGACAAGGGCACACATAATGTAAACCCAACCACTTAGATGTGCTCGCGCTGACAGTTCGTTCCCACGACGATCATAACAAAAGATGCACTATTTTGCCACCTCTCACTGATGGTTTTTGATGCGACAGAAAATCTCACCACAAGAAAATGAAATCGAGTTGTCTGAAATCGAGAGAAGATTTTTTAGGAAGCGACAACACAACCTCATAGGTTCAAACTGACCGTCCATAAATGCCATGGTCTCCGAGTTACGTGACGTCAAATTTTGACAGTTTTTTCCACTTTGAGCGTTCAAGGGAAATCATTGCTACGAGATGGCTCAGAATGATCAGACATCTTGGGGAGCGAGATAAGGGAAAAAATTGCGTAAAATTGACCACTCGAATGCGCTCGCACTGACGGTTCATTCCCACGATGAGAAGAACAAAAGATGCACTATTTTGCCACCTCTCACTAACAATTTTTGACGGTTTTTGACGAAAGAAGAGATAATTGGTTTGATTTGATGTTAAAATGATTGCTTCAACTCTTTTTTTATAGGCGATTTGGATGAATAGGTGTGTCTCTTACCTTAAGGCCGACTTGTTATGGAATAAAATTTAAATAAAACCTTACCTAAGCCGACTCATCCTTAGATAAATTTCAAATATGCTTTGGGTGCTCAAATCTTGTCTTAATTGATTCTTGAAATGATGAACTTCACTCCATAATATCAACTCCGAAATTTATCTTGTTTCCTCTCAACTCATGAAGTAATAAAACTTCTCTCTCCTATTTCAATACATGAAAACTTTGCTCTGAAGCATGAGTTTATGAAATAATAACTTCACTCCAATCTCTTCATGCATGAAGTTCGCTCCTTATCTCAAAATACATGAAGTAACAATTTTGTTCCTCCTTAGCAACCCTTGAAGTGAATGATTTCACTCCTCTTAGGTCAAACATGAAGTAAAGAATTTCATTTGACGCTTGTAGCTCTTAAAGTTGTCAACTTCACTCATAAACACTAATTCATGAAGCAAGAAACTTTGCTCAACTCTTTTGATACCTGAAATATGCATTTCACTCGTAGTTGCTTGAAGCCGAAGTTCACTCCTAAAATCTCACACTTTAAGTTCGCTCCAAAGGTGAAGTCATGAATTAAAAATTTGAAATCCAAGACATACTCAGAGGTGAGGCAAATTATGAAAGAGCTAAAGATTAATTCATTGCACATTCAAATGTTCAAACTCATGCAGCTTATTTTCATCAATCCTCAAAATGACTCAAAGAAAATTCACTCAATCAAAATACACAATATCAACATTACCGGTGTCGGTACTTGGGTATGTGGGTATACACAATATGAGCAATAGATAGTTTAAAAGTATACGCCATATGAGTTACATGTAATGAACAAATTGGATCATATTTCAAGACATATACACAATGAACAAGTTTGATTGCATTTCAATAGCAAATAACTAAGTTTCATATATATTAATGAATAAATTGGATCGGATATCAAGTTTCATATATATCAAGATGAACAATAATCGTGTACATATCAAAAAATGGCATAGATACCAAATCACTAATAGTTACAAAAATGTGGCATGTGCCATGTCTGTCAAAGTCGATATATACATATACAAATGGCAAATATATAAAAAAAATTGGTCCTTTGATGACCACAACTACAACTATATGTCTCTCTCGGTATCTATGACTAGCGGATCATCAAATTCGAGCCTCTTCGAAGCAGTACGTGGCTGCACAAGGACAATTCAAATATCGAATCAGATATATTTCTCAATATAACATCAAAATAACTAAATATTGAACTCTAAATTGTTTGAAGTTGAAATGTTGATTACCTCATCTTTGTCTTATGCAATTGGGTGAGGCTGAGGATCCGTTGGATGTCCTGAAGGGGGATGTAACTGGTAAAACAACATTAATACAATTTAATAAAATATATGTAAAATAACACATAATAACTAAAAATGAATAGACTAAAAAACTAAATCATACCAGAGCCTCAGATGGATGTGTTGTGGTCGTAGGAGGCAAAGTCACAGATGAATCAGTTACGATCATTTCCTATATCCGTGGCAAGTGATCCAAAAGGAGTTAACAAGAGGGTTTCAACTCCGTTGTGCACTTAGTGAAAAGGAGTTGATCTAAGACAAACATACCTTTTCCCTTTGTCACGTTGGATCCCATATTATACGTGTAGGACTTCTAATGAAATGGAAGGGTAGAACATCAATAGGAAGTTTGGAAGGGGGCTATAATAGGTTAAAGACACTTATACAAGTTAATAACCCAAAGTTGTTGATAAACTAGATAGAACACATATTTTTAACATATGTAGAACAAATGCACACCGAAGCCTCGTATAGTTCTCTTGTAACCTTAGGAGGGCTAGTCATATCTGATGCAACTATTACCATTTCCTGTATGAAAAATGATAACATATGATATAGACATAAAAGGATAATAGTTATTTCAAACAAGCAAGAATGCAATCCAAAGTGAATATGAAGATATCACCTCTTCCCTCTGCTGAACCTCATCGACATCAGGTGCATCCATTAATTCTGTAAACCCCATATGTTTATGTATATAGAACAAATAAATTTAGTGCATTTATCAATATCTACATATACATGTTTAATCATAATACATTTCAACAAATTAATTTAAATTGTACTGAATTACCTTATGTTGTTTGGGTGTCCAAGAGGATATCTTTTTCTGCCTCAGAGTGCTAGAGGAGGGCTTTCTCACACGAGATGTTCTCAAGGCAGGTGGGGTAAACTATCAGAAAAAAATTAACATAAGGGAAAAGAGCATGTATTTAATATATCACTTAAGTAAAAAAAATATAAATCTAAATGGTACCGCATAGCTATCTTGGCCAAAGTCAATGCCCGAAAGTGTGATATCATCAAGTTGGGACATTTCAGCCCCTGATAAGCCCTATAAAACACCAAGTAACGATACATATAATTAACAAAAGATATTTTGAAACCAATGTATTATTATATTTTTAACAAATTTACAAATCTTTACCTCTGGTGGTGAAACTACTCGTGATCATGGAGTCGACTGAAAAGTATGTGGTATACTCCCACCACCTGTTGCACCCCGCAATGCATTTGATTTATAAGTCACTTTAAATTGTTCTAAAAATAAAAATTGATTTATGTTTATAAGATTTAGTCACTTAAATGATAATATATCATAAACAGAATTAAACGCACCTGTGTCTGATAGCGAGGGAACAACATACTGATCAGATCATTAGTGAGGGCCACATCCTTTGGAGTGGAAGCATGACATCTACTCCCGCAACATGTACACAAATGAGATGTCGAACCATCCTCATCCGCGTCAGTTTCTACACCAGAACATACACCCTGGCAGGTAGCACACATATGTTGAATGGGTTGGCCCGTGCCAAATGATCCATGAGGTGACACTGATGAAGGAGGTGACGCTGATGAAGGACATGCTGGAGGTGTTGGTACATCCTCTGCTCTGACCAATTGTGTGTCATGCTGAACAATAACATCAGTCAATGATGCAGCTGCTTGAAGAGTTTGTAATTCCATAGACTCCTTCAAAGATATAGGGACAGTGACATGAACCATGGGTTTAGGAGTTGTACGCCTCCTATGATGGGGTTGTACCACCCTATGGGCCCTAGGTCTATCCTGTGCAGAGCCTCTCCCTCTACCCTAAAATAGCCAGATGTCAAAGTAATTTGGCTTCTCACCCAGGATAAACTCACAATACAACTTTCTAAACAAATATAGAGGCGCCTCCCAATTATTACAAGGTGGTTGGTCAAAGACCATATACCACCTATCCCAAAAAGCTTCTTTCATCCTAGCATGAACACACCAATGTATAGGAAACCAAGTTGTATTTAGTTCTAGGTTGTTACTGGTAATAAGATCGGTGAAAAGAGCACATATGTCAGCTTTAAGTATTCCCTTTTTTTTCACTTGATCATATGACAACCCATCCGCATAAAATGTTCGACATCTATCCCTCCATGAACCCTATTTCGTAACCTCCCTAGATACCTCATTTGCAATATTGGCCATTGTTTCTAGCGTTCTGGCGAGGGTTGAGTGGTGCTCAAGCCTAGCAGAACTCAACCTATTCACCAATATAGAAATTTGGGCACTATTTTGTGTAATGCGATTGATGAGATCCTCTAATGTGGCATCTACACAATCTAATGGAGGACGTGGAGGGTTTCAGGGTGGCGGTGGTTGTTGAGGAGCAATATTTCATTTTTTAGGGATTGCTTGAATAATCTAACATCAAATTAATAAAAACAAAACTTAAATCAATTAAAATACAAACAAAAATAATAAAACCAATCAAATCTTACCTGTTCGACGGGGTGCCATTGTTGAAAATTGCTCTTGATGCTGGAAAAATCCAAAATGATTACAAACCCGTGCGGGTTCTGTGGTTTTTTGGCTTCCTTTTGCTGTTGTTCCATGGGTTTTGGTGTTGAAAATGGCCAAAACCCATGGGCTACCAAAAAAAAATAATGTTCCTCAAAACCTGTACGGGTTTTGAGGAACTTTTTGTTTTTAATTTTTTTTTTTGGCTAGGCTTGGTGTTACCAAGCCTAGAACATTTTTGAGTTTTCAGAACCCGCACGGGTTATGAAAAAATTGATTTTTTTTTGGCATGTGGCCACTTTTTTGTTCACCATCTTGGTGCACCTACCCTTCTACCAAAGGATTTCTCAAAATACTAAATCTAACTATGACTTTTTTGATGCGCACGTCAGACACTACGTTATGTTTTTTAGAAAAAATCAGGGTCTATTTTTCGTGCGCGAAATATTTGACCCCCTTAATCTTATCCAATTTTGAAAAAGTTTAGTAGTTTGGAAACTAGATTCAGAGTACTACAATATTTGTTATTTGATTATCTTCATATCTTGAGTGGATGACTTTCAAATTTTGCCTCCAAGTTCAGGTTCACTTGATTTTAGAAAACAAGTGTCCACTTATAACCCCCTTTTTGACCACCATCTTTGTGCACTTACCCATATATGCTAAATCTTTTCAACTAAAAATAAAAAACTATTTCGAAATCAAATAATAAAACAAAAACAAAAACAATATCTACTAGTACAAATACAACCATGGGAAGGTTTTCAGTTTTTATTATGATTCTATATTTATATATTTATGTCAAGGCAGGCGGAGGCGATTTATTTTAATAAATTTTCTTCAATTCTATAGTAAGTAGGAAAACAACAGATGGCAATTTTTTGTCAGCATAGTCTAAAAGAATTAAAAATGCAACAAAATGCAAATAGTAAGAAATAAAAACAATCCATTCAGAGGAGAGAAGCAACCTACTGAATACAAGATTTCCTTTTTATATGTGAGAAAAACCAAAGCCATCAAAACTTAAAGACCTCCTTCATTGAATTCGTTGAAGCCCACATTTGTTAACCTCTTTTGTTTGGAGTGTGTTTTCCAAGAAAACGAAATAGCAAGAAAACACTTTAGCTTAAAATACAGGTCGCTTGCCCTCTTGACTCAGCCACAACAATGCCAATGTCGTTAAGTATCTACCAAACTTCCACCAAAGGGCAAGTGGCCGCGGCGACAACTTTTCTCCATTATCTTTGTCAACGGTACAGGTGTAAAACCAAAAATGCAAATGCTCTACGGTCGATGTCATAACGTGTATCATAAATGGATGAAGATTCCTAGTCCACTTTATGTCATAACTATTATCTTTGAGACTACTATCTTTATCATATATATTCTTTTATCATAAATGGATGAAGATTCCTAGTCCACTTTATGTTACTACTTATCAAGTTGCCATTAGTTTTTTGTTCAAAGTTATTCAATATACTCTAGTCAGTTATCTCTACCGAAATATTCAGTCGGTATGCACAGTCCAGTTGGTCATAGAAGAAAATAGTCACAGAGCCCAGTATGCACCGAGCTGTCTACCGAGTATCATTCCATGTCTACCAAGCAGCAAAGATGACACATCGAGTGAAATGTGTTACCAGATTCATTGAACCTGAACATATATATGGAAACGTGTTACAAGATCAAGGAACATAGAACCGTTATCACATTGGAAATTGCACTTAAAGATTGTGTATGATTTCAAGGTCATCTAACCAATGAAATATTTTGCATGGTTATTCATTCGATAAAACAAGTTTGTAAGATCAAAGCAATGAATGGGTCACCGTCATAAGAGATCTATTTATACAACATGGATTAAGAACAGATATATACATGTAGCATGATAGAAAGGAAGATATAGAAATATATGAAACAAGACATGTGAAAGCACTAAGTGTTATGATTGTTACAAAGACACAAAGGTCACCGAGAAGGATTTCAGAGAACAGTCAAAGAACAGAGTAAACGGAAGGGTTTACCGAGTTACTATATGGGTTACTGAGGTATGCTATAAGCAAGGTAATCTTATTTTGAGCACATAGAATCTGCTATAACATTCCAGATGTAAAGTTGCAGATATTTGTAATGATTTTATTGTAATATTTTGAAGTTGTAAGAGAAACCTTTAACAGGGTAAAAGACCCTAATCAAGTCTATAAATTGTAAAGCCTCTAACCAGGTGCAACATTTAGATTAAGTGTTGTAAAATCCTTTAGCAAGGTAGATCTAGCAGATCTTGATACTCCTAACAGGGTAAGCTATCAAAAATAACTAAACATGTAGCTCTAACTGAGCAACCTCTATTATTGCAGTTGTGAAGTTGTGGGTGCCATCCCCACCGCAGTTTTTCTCTCTAACCAAGAGTTTCTTTGTATCCAAAATATATGTGTTATGGAGTGAATCATGTATGATTGTTTTTTATTTGTTTTAGCATTATATTATGTTACTGCACTATTCAGTTTATGCATAACAGCAAAGATATTGTTAAGAAATGGATTTGAAGTACTGATTCACCCCTCCCCTCTCAGTACATTAGCTTTCCATATTGGGCCTAACAATTGGAATTAGAGCTGCAATCTTGGAAAAGGGTTTAACTGCCTAAAGAGAAAGATCTTATCAATGGAAGGCTATAAACAATCTCGAAGGATTGTGTATCTGCAAGAAGAGCTGGATCATGCTAATCAAGTGATTGCAGACATGCAAAGGCAAATGCAAAAATCTCTGAAAGTGAGAAGAATATTATTTGATGATTTGCAGGATTCTCAAGAGTTAGTGGAACAAATTGAGACATCATTTGAGAACAGAATGTTTGAAGAGACTGAAGAAATGATTGGAGTATTGAAAGAAAAGAACAAAGCATTGGCTGATCAACTAAAAGCAATGAAAAGAGAACATGAACATTTCAGCACACAGATGACTAAAAATCTTGATGCAATGAAGACAGCCGAGGATAAAGTAAGAGATCTAGAAAGAGAGAGAAACAACAACTTGAAGCCTTAGTATCTGATAAGAATGATGAAATCACAAAGATGACTGGAATTCAACAAAACCTATCAGATCAACTGGGTTATGCACATCATGAAGCAAATTTGAAAGATGGTGAGAATCAAGCATTGAAACTTGAAGTATCAAGGTTGACCGATGAACTTGAAACAGAGAAGAAATCCAAAGAAACACTGAAGAAGAGTTATGAAGCATCAAAGATGTTGGATGAGCAACTAAATACAAGAAGACCCAACAAAGATGCAGGACTCGGTTACAAAGGAAAAGACTCTACCGAGAAGGGAATCCATACTACCAAGAGAGGAGAATCATCAAAGCAAGCCGGAATCAAGAAGAACATCAAAAGAAAGAAGCCTATTTGCAACTACTGTGGAAATCAAGGTCACACTGCCAACATGTGCCAAATCAGAAAAGGTAAGCAACCGAATGTCACTAGGTCCAATGGTTATTGTTACAATTGCAATAAATATGGTCACACATTTAATCAATGTAGGACAAAGTTTGTTAACAATTATCAGAAGGCAAAATTGAAAGGGTTTTGTAAAAACTGCAATAGATATGGACATAGTACCGAGAAGTGTTGGTACAAGCAAAATAACTATATGTGGTATACACACCGAGCAAATACTGGAAGCTACCGAACCCATAGAGACCTTAACTGACAATATGCTACAGTACCATGGGATTACAATGCAAGGATATGGTGTGAATGTTGTGGAAGATATGGACATATAAGTGCCAACTGCTTTATAAGGTTTGGAATGAACAACTGAAGATCATGGAGAAATCCTGGTATGCCATGTTTTCATTGTCACAAAGTTGGACACTTGGCTGGAGATTGCAAAGATCAACCTAGAAAAGACACTGAAAAAATAAAAGGCAAATTACAGATGATTTGGAAAAAGAAGGAAATTATGTCAAATAAAGAAAGCACCTTACCTACCGAGTTAGGTGCACCTATTCCAAATTAATCGGTAAAGGTATGAAGGGATTGCATTCTCTCAAGGTTAAATCTTAACAGTTCCTATTTTATTATGTACTTAATTCAAAATCTGCATAATTAAGATGTAGTAGTAAGTTTGAAATTCTATCAGTCTTTTGGAGCACTATACAGGAAACCTGTCAAGTAGGTAAATGAAGGAAGTTTGGTTACTCGGTTAAAGCGCAAAAAAAAGGGAAGAAAGTTTAGTGGAACCGAGTGCATTTAATGTTTTTGACCTAACCTGCACGGAGCTCGATAAGGTATATTGTGTACTTAAAGCATTTACGCGGTCATTTTTACTTACCAAGTTTTCGAGAGTGCAGAGCAAAGCGAATCTAAGGCGATCAAACCTCCTACAAAGAAAAATTCAAGGTATTTACATCAATCTCAACGCATTGTTAAGCTGGTTTACCGATCTTATCAAGTTATTATTATCTACTAAGTGTGAAGCGTTTGCCGTTTGAAAATCCTCAAACCCTAAGGATCTTTTGTTATTTTTTATCTGAAATCTACAAATGGCACCTAAGATCCAAGATCCCATCGTTGTTAAGAATGTTGAAAAGCCCTCACTAAAATACTCTTTAACTCCCAAAGTTGCATCTGAACCTGATGACAAAACCGCATTTTCACTCATCCCGGATAGAGTGTTATTAGTCGAGGATGTGAGATTCTTCACCAAATTTCATGTTGAAGAACTCGGTCATGTTGAAATCAAAGACACATATGATGAATTGTGCACTGATGGTAAATTGGATAGCAAGTATGAGCACATTAAGATCAAGGGATTAACTGAAGCCCTAACCTATCCCCATGTGTTCAAACCCCAATGGGTCAAGTTTGTTTTTGAGCAGAGTTCATGATGACTTCATGTGGCTAGAAGAGCAACCTTTTAAGATTACCAAGGAAATCATTCATCTGATCACTAGTTACCCTATTTATGATCATGCCCGAGCTCAAAAGATGATATCACAGAAGGAATTGATCAGTTTAACCAGAGTAGAATTAGATTGCAGAGGACTGAAATTAAACAATGTCAATGATGCAGAACTAAAATTTGCCATTAGAGTAATAGGTTACCGTTTCTTCCAATCGGCAAGGGAAAACAGTGTACCCTGTGCAGCAATAGACCTAGCATACAAAATTGTGAAAAAGGGAATGAAAATTGATCTATGTGAGGTGTTGCTGAAAAACCTGTTTGAGAATCTGAACACCATCAGGAAGTCGAAGAAGAACAACTCGGCTAATACACTAAAGTTTGGATCACTACTTGTATGCATGTTTTTCTATTTTGAAAAATTATTTCCATCAGTTGGTAAAGTTGTTTGGGAACTACATCGACCAATCACCCATCAGATCAATGACTTCATTAAGAAGCTAGGTGATAATTTTAATGATATTATGGATGATTACTTCAGTAAGTTTCAAGAGAAAATGCATAATAGGTACCGGATTCCACCCAAGCTAGTGAAGAAATACAAAGATGACATATATTTTGAAGTAGACATTGATTACTGTTATGTGAATGTTGTGGAACCAAGAGCTCAATCTTTGTCACCTATTGGTTATGAGATTGATTTTCACATCACACAACAACAAATTGATGCATTTCTTACATTACCAAGGCATGCTACCAAGCTGAGGTATGGAACCTATGAAGAAGTGAAGGAAAAAGTAAAAATGAGCATTGTAGTACCGAAAGCTACAAGAAAGGCGACAAAGATGATAAAGGCATTATCGGAGAAATTCAGAGAAGGTTCTTCCTCCACACCTTTCAAAGGCACTATAGCCATTACCGAAGAGGAATCTAAAGCCCAAGAGGCAGCTATAACACTGAGCACCGAATTGCCTAAAGGAAAAGTGTTGAAAAGAAAGAATCAGGACACATCAAAGGCCTCACCGACTCCTCTAGCAAAGCAACCTAACACAAGAGCATCTGCAGCTTCACCGAGTTAGAAAACAAAGAGTGTTATTGTTCCCAAGGTAACAAAAACTTACAAGAAATCTACTCGGAGACTCATTTTGGCAAAAGAGTCTAGTGACACCGAATCTGAGGATGCAAGCAAATTTCAGATTGTCAAGAGCAAGAAGGTAAATGTACATAGTGTTGAAATTTTTTGTACTAATCTGAAGGAATATGGTGGATTTGGAGGATTCAGATATGCTAAGTATGAATCCAGAAATGAAGATGAAAAGAGACAAATTGAAGAAGTTGTCATCTGCACACTTCTGAAATTCCGATTGGTCCCATTAGAAGTCTCTAATTCTCTTCCAAAAGAATTATATGCACATATTGATAACAGGTGGCAATATGCCCTGGACTCAGAGAAACAGATCAGAGAAAGAAGTCTGGTACATCTCTTTCCTGACATGTCGGTAGCTGAAATAAAAGAACATCTGACAACCTACCACACAAAGTTCCTCATCAAACAAAAAGCCTTGAAACTAATGAATGGGCCATTTATTGAAGTGGAAAATGAGACAAAAGAAAAGTGGCAGGAAATCTTTAGAAACAAGGATGCCGGTGAGCAAGCTGAAGTTGAAATACTTGATGTCACCGAGCAAGATCCTGATGTTACCGAGCAAGATCCTGCTAACACCATTCAAATAGATGAAGATATCATGGATACAGAGGCACCGTAACAGGAAATGATAGAAGGTAATGCATATGCAAAACTTGTATCCAGTGAATCAGTCTTGGAACAAGTTCAACCTTAAATCCACCGGTCAATCAACCTATCTCAACTAAAACCCCTCAGGATATGGATAAAGGCACCGAAGATCACAAGTCTACAGCAGGAGAAGGTACTACTCAAGAACAGACGTCTCAGGATCCTTCTAGCACTGAAAAATATTGCAACTGAGACACCGAGTACCGAGACACCAAAGGACACTACAGAGGCTAAAGAAACCGACCAAAGTGTTGCCTCTACCGAGAAACTTACCGAGGGTCATCAAGCCTCACAAGCCATTGTCTTAGTTCAATCGGTGAAAGGTAAAGAAAAGAAGATGAAAAAGCATAGTTTCAAAGTAGATTTGTCAAAACCAATAGTGTTTCCCAATGTTGATATATCCAAATTAAAGGGGCAAGCACTCATCGATTTCGGTGAACTATGCAAAGCAAAGGCTGAACAAGAGAAGCAAATGGCTATTCAAAAGAAAAATAAAGTACTTCAGAAGGTGAAAGCACTCTTAATAGATATGCTACCTGAAGCTACAATAACCAAAGATGCAACCATCCACATTCAACTGGATGAACTCCTAACCAAGATAGAGACATCTGGAGTAGATGCATCCAAATATTTGAGCAAGTTAAAAGACAAGGAGCTCACTGCAAAAATGATAGAAGAGGTACAGAAAGCTATAGCTATTGGCAAAGTTAAACTTGTCAAATTTATTGCTGAGTTGACCCCTCAACTCAAGCACATTATTTATTTATTTCAGAAACTCTGTACATTTTCTTTATTCATTAAAGACATCAAAAATAAAATAGAAGCAATAAAGAAAGAGATCACCAATCTCTCAAATAAGTTGACCACCGAGCCCAATTCTATTCAGAATTTCTATACAAAGTTACAATAGCTCATGGCTCAACAATTGGACCTACGAAATCAAGAACACAAGATCAGGATGGACATAATGACACTTCAGACATTATTCCTTCCTCATCTTTCATCTATCCAAGAATAGATCAACCGAGCCACATACTTATCTACTACACAAGAGGGAAGCACTTTAGATGGCTTAATATCATTATTGGCTGATATTCAAGTGCAAAATTCTTTAATGGACAATGTAAAGGGTGCCCTCTCTGTCGCTCTCACCGAAGCAAGGACAAAGTACAAATCCATTTTTGACCAGTTGCCACCACCGAATGGTAACTAAATTTTGATGTTTGTCAGAAGGGGGGAGTGATATAGTATTCAAAGCATCAAAGTATAGTATCAAACAAAAGGAGTGTAGTATACAGGGGGAATATACCGAGCAGAGTATATCTGGATTTACTATTTCATTGGCGATTTCATTGACTATTGTATATACTGCCAGTATAGTCAACTTTTGCAAGTATATAGATTATTGAGTTATAACTTTGAAAGTAGTTTTTGTCAAACATCTCAACTAATGTCAAAAGGGGAGATTGTTACTAGTTATCAAGTTGCCATTAGTTTTTTGTTCAAAGTTATTCAATATACTTTAGTCGGTTATCTCTACCAAAATATTCAGTCGGTATGCACAGTCCAGTCGGTTATAGAAGAAAATAGTCACAGAGCCCAGTATACACCGAGCTGTCTACTGAGTATCATTCCATGTCTACCGAGCAGCAAAGATGACACATCGAGTTGATATACACCGAGTGAAATGTGTTACCAGATTCATTGAACCTGGACATATATATGGAAACGTGTTACAAGATCAAGGAACATAGAACCATTATCACATTGGAAATTGCACTTAAAGATTGTGTATGATTTCAAGGTCATCTAACCAATGAAATATTTTCCATGGTAATTCATTCGATAAAACAAGTTTGTAAGATCGAAGCAATGAATGGATCACTGTCATAAGAGATCTAATTATACAACATGGATTAAGAACAAATACATACATGTAGCATGACAGAAAGGAAGATATAGAAATATATGAAGCAAGACATGTGAAAGCACTAAGTGTTATGACTGTTACAGAGACACAAAGGTCACCGAGAAGGATTTCAGAGAACAGTCAAAGAACAGAGTAAACAAAAGTGTTTACCGAGTTATTATATGGGTTACCGAGGTATGCTATAAGCAAGGTAATCTTATTTTGAGCACATAGAATCTGCTATAACATTCCAGATGTAAAGTTGCAGATATTTGTAATGATTTTATTGTAATATTTTGAAGTTGTAAGAGAAACCTTTAACAGGGTAAAAGACTCTAATCAAATCTATAAATTGTAAAGCCTCTAACCAGGTGCAACATTTAGATCAAGTGTTGTAAAATCCTTTAGCAAGGTAGATCTAGCAGATCTTGATACTCCTAACAGGGTAAGCTATAAAAAATAACTAAACATGTAGCTCTGACCGAGCAACCTTTATTATTGCAGTAGTGAAGTTGTGGGTGCCATCCCCACCGCAGTTTTTCTCTCTAACCAAGAGTTTCTGCGTAACCAAAATATATGTGTTATGGAGTGAATCATGTATGATTGTTATTTATTTGTTTTAGCATTATATTATGTTACTGCACTATTCAGTTTATGCATAACAACAAAGATATTGTTAAGAAAAGGATTTGAAGTACTGATTCACCCCTCCCCTCTCAGTACATTAGCTTTCCATATTGGGCCTAACAGCTTGCCCTCCTGACTCAACCACAACAATGACAATGTCGTTAAGTATCTACCAAACTTCCACCAAAGGGCAAGTGGCGACGGCGACAAATTTTCTCCGTTATCTTTGTCAACGGTACAAGTGTAAAACCAAAAATGCAAATGCTCTACGGTCGACGTCATAACGTGTATCATAAATGGATGAAGATTCCTAGTCCACTTTATGTCATAACTATTATCTTTGACACTACTATCTTTATCATATATATTCTTACACATCTTTCATGATAATATACTATTATGAATAAATTTACACATAAATGTCAACAATTGCACATATAATAATAGGGAAAAAATAATGTGAATAAAATAATAAATAAATATTAAGACTTTTAAGGTTTATGACACACCTATCTCTAATATTCTCCCACTTTTTCATATATTTTCCATGACCTAAAGGACACACCAAAAAAAATGAACTAATTGGTATCGAGGGTATAACCATTCTACACCAACTCCTATGTGCTAAGAGATCAACTAAGCATCTGTAACATCCATCAAGTTTCCATAATATCAACCATAGCACTCTACTTGTCCACCATTCTCAAGCATGAAAGATATGACACTGAGTCGAGATCACACTTTGAGTGTCTTGCTTCAACTTGTATAGATACAACAAATTTCATCTCCTCTAGAATAGGACAAAGTTTCTACCAAAAACTTACTATTGGTTGAAATAATGACCACATCATATTACTAACACATCCAAGTAGCCATACTTTTAAGATAAGGTACACTCATCACATGTATACATTTTGTTATCAAAATATCCAAACCAATCTATAATTACAAGTCCCTACATATTTTTTGTCCTACATAAGGTCTTTCTCTAATGGTGCAAAGACATAGATATACAAACAATGCACTTTGAAACAAAAAATAAAATCAACAAGACACATGTGGATTAAAGGATGGAGAAGAAGAAGATGATTCAAATAATGATGTGTAGGATGAGAACATAGAAGAATTGATAGAGCTCATTATTCCTATCTTGAGGATGTCCATAAGATAACAAAACCTAGTTACATGTATAGGCCACCATATTTTTGTTCTGTATAAATGACAAATACTAATAATGAACCTATATTTTTAAAATAAACTTCAATAATTTAACAAGTGAGAACATATATATTTATTATAATTAATCACGTACAATAAAATATCAAACCAAGAAATATTATTCCTTTTTATAAACACGACCCACATCATAAATATACATAAATCTAATACATTCTTAAACTAAATTAAAATTAATATAAACAACCATTACAACAAAAATAACTAATAAATAAATAACATCAAAATATCATGCCAACTATTTGTTGACAACTTTAAAATGATAATAATTTAATAACATAGCCGAATCACAAACAAAAAAAACAAATAATACAATTCACATACAAAAATATCTGTAATTGTAAATTTTTTTTTATAGTTTTAAATCAAACCTTAATTTGTACAGCCATTCTATATGGAAGCACAAGATATATGCTGAATCTTTTATACTAAAAGGCAAAAACTACCACTAAGTCACATTAAATAAAACAAAATAACAGAAATATCTACTAGCACAAACAACCATAGGAAAGGTTTCAGTTTTTATTACTTTATATATTTATGTCAAGGCAGGCGGAGGCGATATAATTTTATACATTTCCCTCAATTCTGTAGTAGGGGAAAGGACCCAGTAGTTGAGCATGTTCCAATTGTTGTGAGGGTTGTTGATACCTTTTGTTCCAAAAATTGAACAAATAAAACCTATTGTTGGAAACAAAAAATATCAATTTTTGTTAGGAAATGTACCAACAGTTGTTAGGAAATGTACCAATAGTTGTTAAGAAATGTACTAATATTGTAAAAAGTAACCAATCAGGTGATGCCACATCGGCTGCACAACTATTGGGGTCTCTAATGCACGCCTATTGGTCTCACTTTTTTTTGGGGCTGTTTTGGACACCTTGGCAAAAAGCATGCTGATGTGGCATCATATTTGATGATGTGGCCCTGAAACCTTAGTTATAAGCAGGGGACTTGCCAAGTAAGCTGCTGTAAAAAAATCGGAGTGATTCGAAATTTCCAAGTAGGATTTTGAGAAGCGTGAAGTTAGGGTGCACGACTACTGGGTCCTTTCCCCTAAGTAGGAAAACAACAGATGGCAATATTTTGTCGGCATAATCTAAAAGAATAAAAAATGCAGCAAAATGCAAATAGCAAGCAACAAAACCAAAACCATATAGAGGAGAGAAGCAACCGTACTGAATTGCATGACGTGGCCCAGAATACAAGATTTCCTTTTTATATGCCAAACAAACACCAAAGCCATTAAAACCTAAAGACCTCCGACATTTGTTAACCCATTCTTTTATTCGGAGCGTGTTTGCCAAGAAAACAAAAATTGCTAGCTAAAACTTTGGCTTAAAATCCAAGTCGCTCTGCTGAGTTAGCCACTGCAATGTCAATGCCGTTAAGTATCTACCAAACTTCCACCATAGGGCAGGTGGCGGTGGCGGTGGCGGTGGCGTTGGCGTCAAGTTTTCTCCGTTATCTTTGCCAGCTAAAATATCAACGGTACAGATGTAAAACCTGCACTACACGGGTGGTGTCTGATGTGTCAGAAAACTCGTGATTATGTCAAGAGAGGTGGATCTGCCATCTGGCGGTCAGAGAGACGTTGGCCGGCCCAGCAATCGAATTCCAGTGGAGTGAAGTGCTTACGATGACAATGAATAGTTTTGTTTGTTGAGCAGCATTGTGATTGAAATTGCACGAGAAAAAGCCCAACAAGCGCAATTTCCCAGGACCAAGCTTGAGGGAGAAAGTTGGGAGGGTGGAGAACAAGGAGCATCATAGTTGGCGAGCAGGGTATAGAATCAGAAAGTATGTTTTATATATTGTTTTGGGTTACAAGAAGGAAAAATTGAAAGTGGGAAGATGAAAGATGGGTGATCATTGATTGACATCTTAATATAGAACACTTTTCAAGTTTCTAATTTGATATGTAATGTTACACGATCTTATAGATACCTAGTTCTATGTGACAAACTAATGTGATTTCAAATGAGTGACTTAAACTAATCAAAGATTAGAATGCGTTGTTTAAGCTTGCCCTAAAAATTAATTATAATAACACCATGAAAACCTTTGCCTAAAATTATCTTTGTGCTAGCAGATGCTAGATTTGTTATAGAGGGAACATTTCATCCTAGAAAATGCTAAGCCAACAATCATGGGGGCTTGCAAAGGTAGTGCTTTGCTAAAAAAAAAATGTGGGTAGTGAAAGGGTGACCCTATATCCTATATCCATCAACGGGAGAGGACCCCTATCTATCCGCCGACCATCTATAGTTCTTTCTCTCGGGAGGCCGAGTCAACCATTTTATCACTCTATTTTTATAGAGGTTCTTGTTCTTGTTTTTGGGTTGCTCTTGTTCATTATATCTACCCTTACCATTTTCCATCAAGAAAACAAATAGCAGAAAAATCTTCTTTGATGACTCGTCCAATTGTCCCACAAATTTACTCAGCAGATCCACCACACTGCCGCTTGACCGATGCTCCATCATCAGACCTCAGACCTCAACCCCATTCTTCACACTGTAGTCCTTCACCAGACATTCCACAATGTGTGAAGAATCCAAGCTCTTGAGAATGTTTTTCTAGATAAGAAACTGAATTGGTGGCCATGGACTTTACAGCAAAGAGCTCGCCATTAGACTTGTTGATGGCAAGACTAACTGTGCCGAATGCTCCAGCTCCAATAATGGGGCCCCTGATCCATTCCCGGGGCTTGCTTGCTTCCATTGATAATAACCTCTTTTGAAATCTGTGTTGAGCAGAACATTTAGGAATGGAATGGCTTATAAAGGGTGGCGATTAAACTTCCAAATTCCGTCGTCTTTGGCCGACGGTGCATATTAATTCAGCACGTGTTGTGAAAATCTCATCAACGAAGACGGCGCAAATGAATCCGGTCAAATGACGTCGGCAGGAAATGCGTGTTTTCGTTGTGATTGTGACCCCGCGGGCAGCATTCCCCTCCTCGGATGAAGCACGTGATCAATTTCATTTGTTTTTTACGACGCCGGGAAAACGTGCAACAGAGTCCATATTTTTGTTTTCTACGACGTCAGGAAAACGTGCAACACAGTCAATGAGTTAGGTATTTCAAAACTTTATAGGTACCAAACGTAAAAGCTGGGAGCTCAACGGCCATTCTTCTGTTGACCATTTAAATGTGCAAAGGGGCAATTGCAAATATAAAGAAAGACCAACGGTGGAAGGGCAGGCGCACTTTGATCGTAGAATTAGTGGCCTCCGTCCCATGCGTCTTCTAGATGGGATGATTGAGAAGTACCCTACACGTGTTGGAGGAGTGAGAAAATGGTTGTTGCAATCAACATCATCGTGCCAAACATGGACAACATTGAGAACGGGGAATTTATTGGACGCTTATGCTAATTATTACAAGATATTTAGTTGGATGTCTCGAAAGGGACAAACTATTTATGGATTTTAAATTTTTTTAAAGCGATTCGATGGCTTTCATCTTTCCTACATTAAAAGGGATAAGATAAGTATTCATTCCTGGGAGGTTGGAGTGCAGGTACACCGTCCCCGTACATTCACCAAACCAAATGAATTTTTGGCCTAACTACCTACCCAACGCCTGGTCAAGAAGGAACCACGGTGGCCTTACCATTTCCTCTTTTAATTGAATTAACTCTCTCTTAATTTAGAAGATCACGTGAAAATTTTACCATAATGCGTACAAACTATGTCGTAATTACGTCAGAACTTTAAGACAATGACTGACTCCTCAATGTCAAATATTTAAAATACTAACCTCTTCCAACCGTATCCCACTTGGGAATACGAGAATGCTACGCTAGCTTTTTCGATGCGATGATGCGAATTTTGGTAATCGGGCGATTATTAGATTTATATTTTATGAAATAAAAGTACATGTAGGCCAAACAAAAAAATCATTGCTTGCTGACACTGGCAAATGTGTGGGATCGCAATAGAATATTGTTTTTTCGTGGACACCCGTTCTCGGACACACAGTTTCTTTTGGGCCACATACAGGCTGGTGGTGGTAAAAGTGGGAGATGGGACCTCGTTGGAATGCCTTAACCAAAGGCCTCTTACTAGCCAACGACGTGTATGTTTTAAACTCGCAGTTTAATGATGACAGTTTGTTGTTCCTGATAATTTCGGTAGAAAAAAATATAAAATGCACTCTATATTAAATGTGTGAAGTGTTGCTTTGGGTTCACAGTTGTTCACGAGTAAAATAGAGCATTTCATGACTTCCACTAGTCATCCATCACTGTGGATCTTACTAAATCTAGACATACACAATAAATGAGGATAATTGAAAGAACTGACATAAACATATGAGTGCAACTTGATCTAAAATAGATAAGTGTCAACTAGCAATTGCATCTTAGTGTGCAATGGGTATGCTGAAGAGGTGTGGAAGGTGAATCAGGGCAAATTTTGGTCAATTTTTTGCATAGATTTGTGTAGTACATGAGATCAATTGGTAGGCCAAATTTAGAAAATAATGTTGCTTGTGCAACAAAGGTCTCAGTGGAGAAGTGATAGTTTCAAATCCACTTTGCATCCTCTTACAAGGTTCCAACTATAACTGAAACAAAACTTTTCAATTACGAAGATAATCAAGTTCCATAACCAACATACTCATGTTATGTTTGCAATCCGTGAGAGTGAGAGAGAGGTAGAGGGGGGGAAAGCAAGAGGTAAAGAGATAAATATAGAGATATAGATGGAAATGGAGATGAATTGAATATGAAGATGGAGAAATAGGAGAGAAAGACATGGAGAAAAGGAGACAAGAGAGATGTGGAGGGAAAAAGAAAGAGAAGAGATAGGATTAGATAGATATGGAAGCTCAAAAAATAAGGAGAGAGAGAGAGAGAGAGAGAGAGAGAGAGAGAGAGAGAGAGAGAGAGAGAGAGAGAGAGAGAGGGGTTTAAAAGGAGGGATAGGGAGAGAGAAAGAGGGAGAGAGAGAGATGGATATATAGAGGGAGACATGTATATAGATAGAGGTCGAAAGGAAGATAGAGTGAGAGAGGAAGAGGATAAAAATAGATAGAGAGATAAAGATATGTAGAGTGAGAGATAAAGATATAAAGATACAGGGATAAAAATAGGTCTATAGAGGAATATGGAGTGATAAAGAGATATATAGATGGTGAGATAGAGTGATAGAGACATAAGGAGACATAGAGAGAGGGAGAGATAGAGAGATGGAGAGAGATACAAAGATTGACATATAGATATAGAGAGAGAACTAGAGATAGACAAATAGATATGAAGGGAGGGGGAGAGAAATATGGGGAGATAGAGGAAGAGATATACATATAATGGAAGAGGAGCGAGAGATAGATATATACAAGAAGAGAAAGGGAGAGAGAGGTAGTGATAAAGAGATAGATAGTGGGATGCAAAGGGAATGAGGAAGGGAGAGATATGGAGAAATAGAGAGAGAGAGGGATAGATATAGATAGAGGGAAATATAAAGAAATGAAGGGGGATAGGGAGAGAGATAGAGATAAAGAGAGAGAGGGAGAAATAAGGAGTGTGTGTTTATGAGTTAGAGAGAGAGAGAGACAAAATAAGTAGAGAGAAATATAAAAATAAAAATTTAAAGATAATTATTCTACAATAAATTAAAAATTAATAAGACAAATGTATAAATTAAATTAATTCTATGATCTTTTAAAATTATTATTTGTAACTTCATAAATCAAAAATAATTAAAATTAAATTCTAACTTAATGTAAATTAAACCTTATAAAAAGAAGATGATGAATAGAATAATTTAATAAAAAATAAGATATAATATCCTAATAAAAGATAGATTTCTAATTCAAAAAATCAGTATTCTATAATAATTAAAATTTTAATAAGACAAATAACTATAAATTAAATGAATTCTAATAATTTTGAATTATTATTTGCAATTTCATTTAAAAACATAAATAAATAAAATAGGATTTTCACCTAATCATTTTAAAAAGTAGAAAAAATAGCTAATTCTTTCTTTTTCAATAATTTTGTCTTTTCCACTTTTGAAACTTAAAAAAAATATGGAATATCAAATTCAAAAAAAATATGAAATATTCAAATAAATAAGCTACCATTAAAAGATATTATTATTAAAAGCATGAAATGGTAGATTTTTCTTTTGTACACATTCTTTTTCTAGTTAATCATATTAAAATATATATTTTTTAGTTTTTTTTTATCATTTAAAAAAAAATATTAATGTAAACATACGATTGAGATCAATTCAAGCGTCTTGCATCTTTATGGTGAATTTTGAACCATTGATTTCAATAAGTAAGTTGAAAACTTCATATAGGGTATGCCTACGACATAATTAAGTGCATAATTTAAAGGCATATGATTTATTGACACTAAAGAACAAGTAAGCTAAAGAACAAGTAAGCTAACCCTAGTTCTATAAATGGATATAATATAATAAAATAATCAAATAAATTTAACTAAATAAGATATACTAACATCTCGATAAGGAAACCTTAGAGATAGACAAAGAAATGGGTGCGTTGTAGCAATTAGTCTTGATCAAGTATTCATCATTTACATTCTCTTCCTACATTTCACATATGGGGTGTTGGTGCAATTTACCTAGTTAGGATATTCTCACTTATGTAGTTGTGTCAATTAGTCATGTACCCTTGAGTTATCACCTAATTGACACTTATCTACTCTAGGATAATTTACACTCCTAGATCATGCTATCTCATCTAATTATCTTCATCTATTATGCATGTTTATCTTTAGTTAGATTCATCTATCACGAATATCTACTTTTAGTTAGTCTCAACCTTTCATGTATTTCCTTGCTCTATATAAGCATGTGCTTCTTTACATACATTGTAACAACAACCATTAAGTATCATAAATAATATAATAATACATTAGTTATTTCACTATGCCTCTTATTAGATTTGTATAGTTTTTCTTGTGGAAGCTTGTTGGTTTGACGATTCATGGACTTGTGATACATGCCATTATTCATAGATGGTATAGAAGTCATGATGTCATAAGCTAGTTCATTTATGAGTGATGGGGGTAAGTAGACCTTAGTATCTAACAACTATCCTAAATTCTTCCAAATATGTTCTATTGTGGCTTCTTGATGTATATTATGTTGGTTCCCAAAGTCAGTTCCATAATCCTACAGTTGTAACCTATCCTACCAAGGCTAGGGGTTTGTCTTCTATAGGAGAGGACATGCACTTGACTTAATCTAAGGAGAGCGTTCATAAAGGTATCCTTCACAATACATGTAACCAATTATCATGAAAATGAATAAAATAACAAAACCTAGATATCCAATTTATGCTGGGTGCCAGAAAAGGTGGCGTCGCAAAATTGTCAACGGGGCTAGAAAAATCTGGTGGCAGCCGAAAAAGTTCGACGGGGTCGAAAAAATCCAACGTTGACCAGAAAGGGGTCGTCGATTTGCTGCAGGCCAAACAACTACAGTCCTTACATAAACGATGAACATGAAACGACATATCTGAAGTTCTGATACCATGTTAAAGTTGTGAAATACAACCTCACATAACCCATTGAACACCTGCATGCAAATATCCTGTCACGTATAAGAGATACTGAAACACAAACAAGGTGCTTTGAAAGCCTAAAGCAAAAAACAATATGCAATAATAAGCAGTGTTATGATTACAAAGGGATCAATCCTTATAAAAGGAGATCAAAACCTAAAAGTAAAAACCCTAAAAGCAATTAATAATTAATTATTTTTTAATGGGCCTAAGTTTAGCTTCCTAAATTTAGCTTAATTGAAAATAAAGTAAAAGGTGACTTAATTAATAAATCAATATGATTTAATTAATTAAGTAAATAACCTTATTACTCCAACATGATCTACTTCTTTCTCATAAGGAGAAGGTAAACTATTGTCCATAGAAAGGGATTCTCAACTTGTAATTTGGGAAATTCAAAGTCATTATGTGTGCCATGACAAAATATTATCTATAGTAAATTTAGTCATAGTTGATTTGGCTACATGAGTATTTGTCTTCTGCTATCCTTGTATCCATAGCCTCGATAGAGTTATCTCTGGTTCTCTCTTAGCATATCTCTACTATTAGTAAAATTTCTATAGCCTCGATAGAGTTATCTCTGGTTCTCTCTTAGCATAGCTCTACTATTAGTCAAATTTCTATAGCCTCAATAGAGATTACTAGAATCACCCCTTCTCGATTGAATTTTGTATGTATGCATCTTTATTTTGTAATTTATTTTGAAGTACTAAATCCTTTTATAACATAATTAGCTTCAAAGTTTTGACACTTTGTTGAGTGTTGAGAACCACCATGATTATTTAAGAAAAGTATAATTGTATAATAACTTTGTTCCAAGACTACTCCTAACTAAACCTCAATTGAACTTATTTTTTTAACGTTTGATGGTTAACATTACAGGGTAGAGAGTTTGTTGGTGCATTATCCTATTCATTTTAGGAAACTTTAGACAAAGTTAATGAATCAACAACCATCATACAAGAGTTTAATTCTAATTTTCATAAGTAAAATAGGTCAAGGAGGGTATATTGGCATTATATTGATTAAATGAAAGTTGAAATGATTAAGATGCAATTAGAGAATTGAAATGAAGGCTTCAAATATAGAATAATTGAATGATGTTGTAAATGCATATGTGGAGGCATTTCCAAATGAGGTTGCAGATTTGTGAAATGAATCTTCATGTTTTCACTTGAAGTGGATAGAAAACATGAGTTTAGCAAGAGTTTTGGTATCATGATTAGAGTGCTAAGTGTTATATAACAACTAGTAGTTTGCTTAACATTCAAATACATAGTAGATACCAGTTTGAGGTGAGTTCAACTTGCATTTTATGGTTTTCCACACCCTTAGCTCCCAAATCTAGTTGTTGGTTGAAATCAAGTCATGCAGAAGAGGCCATGTGTAAAGTAATGTTGACATAAAAAATCACACCACAAGCTACCACATGAAACTCTAGTTCTAGTCGCTAGTTTAGGGCCACATTTTAGCTTTTTCAAGCTTAGAAAATAAACACCCAACTCTTGCATGAGCTTGGGCATAGTTTAGGACCAGTTAGAGATTAGACAAGTTGCAATTTGATTTAAGTTTCCTTCTAGTTTACATTATTTGAATGCCCAATTATTTTCACCAAAACCCTAGCTACAAGATTGGCAAAGTTGATTGTAAAAATTATATAAGTGGGTTTGTTTTTAGTTTTAAGGGTTGGAAAACTTACTTTCTTGCACTATATAGATAAATTTATGCAAATTTAAGTGCGTTAAACTTTTGAAAGTTGACGATTTTCAAAATTCAACTAAAATCACACATTTTTTTCATGGCATTCGAATTGTTTCAATCATTCGATAGTGATAAATGAATATTTTCTTTTCTCAATTTGGATAACTTGGTTAAATATTTGAATTATTTCATGCCTTCACAATATTTTGTTTCACTTCACTACATGGGTATGATGTGATTTGATAAAATTTGAATATTGTATGTGTTTCATGTACTCCTTTGATTATGGTACCAATTATGTATGAGTTCTGAGGATTTTGATTTATGCATTATTGGTTTCATGAGATTTAATCTAACCTTCTAGTGTAGCACAATGAATGTTTTGGTCGTCATTGCATAGATTCCATTTTATCTTTGATTACCCTTATCTCTCTTGATTTTTATTTTAGAATCCATGTTAGATTTAATTGATAATTTAGGAAAGATTTTCATATTTTGATCATAATTACAAAAAAATTGTTATTAAAAGATGTATCTTTATCTTGCAATTTGTTATTTTTCAAGACTTGATACTATATATTCAACAAAACTTAGGTTTAAACCAGCAAATGCCCTTTGTACAACAACCACATAACTTAATTGAGTTATCTTGCATGGCTATAGCCTAGCCTACATGAACCTTTGAGTGTTTGCATCACTTTTCAAGAGAGGAGATCTATCCCTAAACATCTCGTTGTTGGTTGTACTAACACTGTTGTCAGCATGACATAATTTTGTAGAAAAACTTAGGGAACCCTACCACAACAAAAAAATGAGATGAACTAAAACCAATCTCCCTACAATTCTTGTTTCAATATGTTCACATTAAATGAAAATTCATTCTACAAATATTTAAATATTGGTCATGACATAAAGTTTTTATTTGAATGCGGAGTGAGGAATGTTTCAAGTGACTGAATGTTGTATTTCCCCATGTGAGACACTTTTATGATGTGATAAAGGTTTAGTTTCAAATGCCACACAAGTACTATTTTCAATCGGTTTTTTTTTTTTTTTTACATGAGAATGTCTTAAATCTATCCAAATGCTCACAATATATAGCCTATGTAGATAAACATTTTAAAACCAACTAAAAATGAAATGTTGCAAAATGTATCCTTGAATCAATTTTGAAATATATTAGTAATCTTTAACTCCTTTAGATATTACTTTGAAAGAAGTGGGAGAAGAAGATATCAAAATATTAATTAAATGCAAGACAAATAAAAAATCTTTAAAATAATCTTAATAGAAAATATTAAAATTGCATATAAAAAAATGAGCGATCCAAATCGTTGTAATCTTAAAAAGCTCTAAATTAAACCTTAATAATAATATTGAATTATAAAATAATACATACAACCTACATCATATTTTTTATTAAAAAATATAAATTACATAAAAAGATAATACATCCCACTTACTTCATAATTTTATTTTTAAAATGATAACAATAGAAAAACAATCAAATTACATAAAAACTAATAATATCAATTTACATAAAAACTAATAATATCAATTTACATAAAAATAATAAAATCTATTGAAATCTTGTTAAGAAATGAGTGAGAGCCAAAATCCTCATAATCTAAAAAAGACGTAATTTAAATCTTAATAATAATTTGAATTAAAAAGTAATACACACAACCTACCTCATATTTGTTATTAAAATAATATAAATTACATAAAAAATAATAATACATCCAACTTACATCATAATTTTATTTTATTTTATTTTTTAAAAATGATTACAATAAAAACACAGTCAATTTACATAAAAACTTTGAGAGAAAGGACCGTCTACTCAATGTGAGATGGGTGGGTAATTGGCAACACACACTATTTCCATGTGCTCACACGGACATCGATACTTCAAAGCTATCTTCTTCTCCTTTGTCCACGTCTGCAAATTGGACACGACAACGACATCTTAACTTGTGCACGTCTGCCAAGTGGGCACGACAACGCATTACAATTTATATTTTATTTATGAAAAAGTAGATGCAGACCTAACCAAAATCTAGTAAATCGCCCCAAAATCAAAAGATAATCATTGCTTGCTCACACTCACAAACGTGTAAGATCGCATCACGTTACAATATTAATTTTAAATGAATGCATCGTGGAAACACGTCGTTCAAAACAGATATATTTTGAGCCACATAAATAGTTGGAAATTGGAATGGAACACTTGTTCACACCCTGCTGGAGCTGCCAAAAGTGGGAGATGGGCCCTCCTTACAAAGCTCGCAAAAAACTTTACTTTACTCGATTCCATATATTAAAATTAAATTGTGGATATAAACCTCAAATACTAAGGCATATTCTCTTTTTCCTTGTGCATGCATGGACAATATTTATGGACTTCTTACTATTCGAGGGTTTACGTGGACGATGTTTATCCACCGATATATTGATAACAATGTTTAGTACGAAATATTCGAGGTGATGTTGTAACCAATAATAATAATAATAATATCTCATTTGGTAAGTGGAAGCAAAATCAATAGTAGGTAAGGTAAGGTGATGGATTTTGGTATAGATTTTAAAGGTGATCTTTCATTGGAATTAGGTCAGGTGCCAAGTTTAAGGTTGAGATTGGTTACATCGGTAGGAAAGATTGTAATATAGGAGAAACACTTCTCCTTACTCAATTATTTAGGTAAGCCTTCCAATTCCACAGTATTAAAAACAAATTGCATGGCGGAACAATGGACACGTGCATATATATATATCTTGAATAGTGGGTAAATTGAAACGTGTAAGAAGATCAATCTTATGTGCAAAGTCATCAAAACATTAATTGGGAAAAGGTGTTTGGCCAAGCTACTTTTTGTAATAATTCCCAAGGGAAAAAGAACACGCTACAAATTAAATTTTAACTTCACCTACACATTTATGATGTGAAGAGAATAATTGAGAATTATTTGTCTACAAACTTGGTTCTCACGCTATGCATTTAAATAGAATTATTTATTTTTTTGGGTGAAGTAGGTTTTAAATGATTTCTTTGTTAAAAGAAAAATTAGTTGAAAAATCTGAAAGCCCCAAATCTACGAAGAAAAGGAGATCTTGAAATCATTATAAAGAATCCTTTGAATGCAATGTTTCAACCTAATAATAAGGAATTTAGGAGTTTTCATGATCCAGGTAATTGTTTCTTTGTTTACAAGGCATGCAATAGTATGAGTTTACCAATGTCGGCCATCATTTGAATACACATGGGGAAGTAACTCTAGTCTAGAGCATCATCTATTAAATAAAAGATTGGAAGAAGAGTTCGACGTGTCTATTCTGGTTTCAAAATGACTTATAGATTGACTAACACGCATGTTAGTCGCGCGTTTTACACTGTCAATTTTGTAATTAATGGCTGCGATTTACTAACATGTCGCTAACACAATGTACGAAAGGTCCATTTTGAAGCCATAATAGACACAACCTTATTGATCGAGGTTAATTAAATAAATGATATATAATGTACACATTAATTTTGAGTAATTAATTAATAGTTATGAATGGATAATTGAAATGATATTTGTAAAATTGAATGTGTAAGAAAGGGTGTATTTATTTATGGGCATTATGATGACAAATAAATATCATGTCATACAAAAAATTTTAGGTACAAAAAATTGATATCTTTCACATGTTAACTATCTAAATTTTACAAAGATTAATAACTTTTTGTGGGTCAATCTCATATTTCTAGATTAATTTCACAATACAAATTTGATATTGTCAAAAATTCACTTTTGTTATCAGGTTTGCTCCAATCTCTATTGTGTTTTGGTACTTAGGAATTAATGATATTTAGAAGTGCCTTTGAGAAATTGTCGAATTCCAAAGATTCATGTTCTCCTTAGTTAATCACATGTTTTACCAGTTTTAGAACTTTTGACAAATGTTGGTAAACAACAATGAAGCGTGCAAATGTCTTAAGAATTATTGATATTTAGAAGTGTCTCGAAGAAATTTTGTTGGTTCCCACTTAAGAATCACAATGATAACAAATATAGTACCTAAAGCCACCCCATAAATATATGAAGAACCTCTTAAATACACCCTAATATTTTCATCTATGATTAACCATAAACCAACTCAAGATTCTCATTGCTTGGATAATGTATTATCTTGTATAAACCATCACATACATCAAATACCCAACTTCAATAACATAAGGAACATGATTAATACCTTCCATCTTTGTGGATGTCATAGGATGCTATTCAACTAGAAATATGAGCACTCAATGGTTTGTTATATGGCATGCTAAAATATTGTAGTATAGAGTTCACATACTTAATCTAGCCCAATTTAAGTTTTATGTTCATGATATATATCTTATGATCTTCATACCAAAGATATACTTGGAAACCCCCAAGTCCTTACTACCAAACTATGTTAAAATTTGAGACTTCAAAAGCTTAGTTCCCATTGAAATATGAACAATTAATGGTTTGTTATATGCCATGCTAAAATATTGCAGTACGGAGTTCACATATTTACTCTAGCCCAATGAAAGCTTTATTTTCATGCTATCTCTTATATTCTTCACACCTATTTGTATGGAAATAGGGTTTCATAGGCTTAGCTATGTAAATTAGGAAATTAAACCTATTTCACACACATTACGTTAAAAGTAGAATGAACTCAATAGATTCAACCTCAATCTATTAGGAAGAGAGTTGAATTCATATTGAATTATATTCCCTTTTGATTGAGTTAAAAATGCAATTTAAAGTATCTAAGTTAGATATTAGATCTAGGGTTGGAGGACATGAAATTGATAGTAATCGACATATACAAGAGATCTTAGATCAGATATGAAGCCATAGATGAAAATATAAAACAAGAATGTAAAGAGGAACCTATAACTGAAGCCAAAACATGGACACATAGGACCAAGAGGGTTTGGCCATCCTGGTACTCTCCAAGCATCCCAGTCCTCTTTAGGCAGCTTGGTTTAGACTGATATGCTCGAGGCAACCCAGTCCTCCACTTTTTGCTCTTGCAAAAGCTATATCCAACCTTCGTCATATTTTCTGTCAGAATCTTTGTTTCTAGCTTCTAAAATTGTCACCTGCACAACAAAAGAAGGGAAATGGCGTTGTTGATAGGGGTTTGCCTAAGTCAAACCTCAGGTTTGGAATTAACCTTTTAATTGAATTGAAATTGAATTGGAAAATGCTTGAATCGAAATGATGAACTAAATTGATTATATCTCCAACTGATGAAGCAATGTCGCTAGGATAAGGCCTCTATGTGTTCATGTAATAACATGATAAATCATATAACATCCATCATGAAGTCATAATTGAAACATAAATGAAGATGCATTGATGTATCCTACACTGTTCCTTGAATCAAATCTACTCTTGAAGTGTTGTTCTTGAATTGGAATGATAACATAATGAGGAGATAAGATTGTGATAATGATGGATCTTGAAATGAATTGAGAGGGATGTCTTATATAGGGATTTGATAACAAAATCACCTTTAGGTTGATTTAGAATTATTATATTTTTGCGCAAAGCTATATCTGAATAGGATAGGGCCGCCTTATTATCCTCCCAATTTGGGGAAAAAAGCATTGGACTGAGGTGCCTTAGGCATCCCGATCTTGTCAATTTTAACTCCTTTTTAGGGATGTGAGATAATAGGATTCTAATCCCTAAAATAATTTTGTATGGAAATATATAATGTTTAGATGGGGGAAACATGTCTCGAGATTTGAAATAGGATGGGCTTTATAATAAATTAGGATAATAAAAAGATAAAGATCATACCTAGAACTAAGGGCCCAAATAAGAGTGTGATGTTGTTTTAAAGTGGAATGAAACCCCTAATATTAATTTAAATCAAGAAAGGTCCCATAATGCATAGAGGAATGGGAAATACTAAAATTAGTGCTAGGAGAGTATGAAATTGGACACCCAAATAAAAGGTGTACAATTTACGACACAAGAATACCTCATATATACGTGGCAACCCCCAAGTCCTTAATGTAAAACTATGTTGGAATTTGAGGCTTCAAATCACAAATCACATCCTTACTATTACTCAAATATAACATATCATCTACGTACAATGTGATAACATGAAATCTACCATTATCCACTTTATAATAAACATGATGATCTAATTTGGATCTCAAAATTCCCAAGCCTGGAACATTGTAAATGAATCAAATTCATATTACCACATTATAGGAGATAGTTTGAGACCATGTATGTAAAGATTTTTTAATCTACAAACCAAAAAAAAAAATCATTTAAGAACTTAAAATCTAATTTTGGCTTGTAGTAACTAGGGAAAAAATACAACCAAAGCTCATCTCCTTAACTTTGGAATATCCTTTTGCAACAAAATTTTCCCTTGTACTTTTCACACCATCATTTGAATCAATTGGTCTTCTTCTTGAACACCCATTACCATTGAATAAAGTTTTTTCTTTCTATAAAAAAAACAAAGTCTTGTGTGTCATTTTTATTCAATCTAACCATATCCTCATCTATAACTACTCTTCAAGACTTGGAATCACCCATATCTATCACCTACTTTATAATTCTAGACACATCTTGATATTCATAATCAAAGTAAAAATGTGTTCCTACTTAAGAGGATTAAACATATCTAGTTGTTTCCTTTATTGAGTGGACTTCCTTAAGAGTTAAATGTGGAGTTTCTACCTCCTCTTTAGGTCCTTCATAATATTTTCGCTCAACCTTCTTGGTGTTCGGGGTTAGTTGAGCCACATATATCTTTTAGTCCTCTTTTGGCTATAACAATACAAAAAAAATATTAATCTCTTTGGAAATAACACTTTTTTATACAAAATTCTCTTGGTCATATGCACCCCTTCACATCAACGTCATAGCCAATGAAGATACATTTCAAGTGTCCCTTAAATTCTCAAACATTGAGCACTTCTCGTTAAGCACATATGCATATGTCTAACAAATAAAAACATGAACATGCAATTGAGGCAATGGTTCCTATTCATGCATCTAGAGGTCCCTTATCAACACAAATTGATATAAAATACTTCTTAATAAAGTACCAAGATATTAAATAACTCATGGAAATAAATTCTACACAAAACAATTTCTCCTAGACAACTCCACTAAGCATACTCATATCCCTCTCTATCAACGACACACAAATGTTCTTTCTATAACTCAATTTTGTTGAGAGGTGTATGCAGTTATCTCATGTATCTCAATCACCATTTCTTTATATAATCTTTCAAATGTGTAGAACAATAATCTTCAAAACCCTAATCTTCCTAATAGTCCAATTTTTCAAAAGTGCCTTGTTATTCTTGTGTATCTAAGAATTAAATAAGCTAAATTTGGTTTATCTATGTTTTTTCCATGTAGCACTTGTATACACTTGAAAATTGGCCCGAGAGAATTAATTAAATACATGTTATTCAATTAATGCCTAATTCCTCTATCTACAAATAAATTCTTCAATTTATTTGTATGATTCCTGAAATTTATTCTTCTTATCCTAAAATCGTTTCCTAAAAAAAATCAGCAACCCATCTTATCATGCCACATCAGCATGTGTCTCATAAATTAAATATTTTCAAATATTTAATTACTCAAATATCTTCAACAAAGTTGGAAGTACAAATGGCATTCCTTTTTCCTCTCCATCCTCCACATAGCCCTTGTTTCCCCTTAAGGAAACATGATCCACTTTTCTCTCTAACTTCTCCATCTCCAACCCTTCATTTTCTCAAATCAAATCCCAACCGTCCATTTTTGCCACCTAGGACATGAGCCTTGGAAAATCTATAAATAAACCTTCATTTGCACAAATCAAGGTCTAGAAGCTAGAAGATCATATTGCACAAATTAGGAGCATTAAGCATTTCCAATATTTTAGCAATCTTTGAGAATTTAGCATGGTATAGTTTGTATCATTTTAGCATAGATCAATGAAGCATTTCATAACAATGTAGATCAAATTGCATCTCATCTAGATTAATCTCATACATTGTAGGAAGAATTTCTTGCATTTGCATTCAATCTCGTTCTTTATGTTGTCATTTTGAAAGCCACAAGTGCATAAATCTAAGAGCTAATATGGCTTGATAAATCCTTGGAGATAGAGGACAATGAGACATTCACAAGAAGGCTGAGTATGAATTCCTTTCTCATAATTTTCTTTCAATTTAGTCTCATTGATGTGTTTAGTGTTTAATTTGATTGACACAATTTCTTGCACACAACACTAAATTTTCAATCTACCTAGTCTTACTAGATTTTAAATTTTTCTTTTAACTTGTTCAAAGTTCCTTTCTCATTTCCTTAATTTCACTTTTCAATAAAAAAACAAAATGAGAGAACTTCAACTTCAAAGAAATGTTGAACACTTAAAATTGCTTTTCAATAAAATGCATGTTCCTCAAAAATAATTTTGGCCTTGACAATATTCTTAAGAACAACTTCAACTCTAGAATATTCATTTGATATTGTACTCTCATCCTATTGAATATATCCTTTTAAAAATGAAAGCAATTTTTGGAACCTTTGTGGAATTTAAAAGTATTCTAGACACTGCATGAGTTCTTGAAGGCTTAAATATCTAGAAAGATGTTTCAAAGAACAATGGTTCGATGTTGTTAGAATTAATTATTGGATAATCCTAATAATGGGTTGCGAACTTGGTACATCTTGTATTTTTCATAAAATCACATATTTTTTAGAAAATATAATTATTTAAGCCTTGAGAGGTCCAATTTGAAATAATTAATTGAAGAGGGTTAGATCAAACTCCCTTAGATCAAACCCCCTTGGATAGAACCCCCCATTTTTAAATTATACTTGCAATGGAGTCTCCTCTACACCTGTCAAAATATTGACAAAAAATCATTTTTACTTCACCTTTTGGGGGGTCAAATGAATTCATTTAGAAGTTAGGTTTTGTAAATATGTAGACCTTTTTATATGCTTTCCAAAAGGTATACTTTTGAATATATTTAATTTAATTAATATATTTATTTTTTATTTCTTGTGAATGTAGGTTTTTCATTGAACATTAAGGTTTTTGTTTCACATATATGAAAAAATAGAAAAATATAAATTTCTTTTTGTAAAAAGCGTTTTTTCCCTAGGTATTGGTATCCTCATTTCAACACAAAAAGAATAAGATAATTCAAATGTATACAAAAAATTTATGCATGAGGAAATACACCTGAAAATATATGCAACAAAATATTATAAAAAATATCCATACACTAGATACTAGTGTGACAAATAGATATATTTTAAAAATTAGAATTTTATTCTTTCTATAAAAAAATGTTATGCATGATGACATAAACATCACTTCTGAAAAATATTGATTGCTATAAAAATAAGCCATTAAAATTGACGTAAAAATATGCAATATATATATATATATATATATATATATATATATATATGAAAAATCTTACAAATTAGTTGTTTACTTTATCTTCAAATTCTTAATGGTTTAGCTACTATAAGTGTTAGAAAGTGAAGATCTAGCAAAATTCTAATTTCTATTTCAAGTGAAGATCTAGTAGCTATAAAAGAGAGGAGATATGGGATGAGGGAAAGGATTAGAAAACAATGGAAACTTAGAAGCAAGCAAAGGAATATAGCATGGAGTGACTTTTCTCATAAGTAGTATTATGCAATGTTATCTTATATTCTACTTTTGCATATATTGGATATTATATGCCATCTTGAGGGGTCAAACATCTCGTGTTGTGCATGACATATCTTTTATATTTACTTATTTCTATTATTATGTGTAAATATTATCATAATGTATAAACTCGGGAGGCCCAAAAAATACCATAAGGTGTAACAACAAACCATATTTTGACTTAGTATGCCGAAGATAATATGCATTTGTTCCTCCATTTGATGATTAAACAATTCATCAACAACACTATCACGGGGGCTTCACCTAATGAACTTGGGTTATAGCATGTGTGTTCATGGCATACTAAAGAATACCCCTATTTTCAAAAAATATTGCCCTAACTCATTTTTTCACCCCCTCCAATACACAACCCAAATTAAAAGCCTCGTATTTTCACCAAATATTGTACTATTTTTTTTTTTTGGTAACCCAGAGGTATCCCCGTGTCTCGTCCTAGCGACCAACCCCGCCTTACCTTGGGCTTATGGGAGCCAAGTTGGGGTCAGGGGAGAGGCGAGACGAGGCGAGACTAGTCCTCTGGAGGTGGATGAGTCCACCCGCAGTCCCCAGCCGCCGAGATAACCTGGCAGGGAATAGAACCCGAGACCAATGGGGAGCAAACCCACGGCCCAAGCCAATTCACCTACCATGCGGGACTACCAAATATTGTACTGTTTCATAGTCGAAATTAAAAATCCCCCTATTTTCACCGATAGGCAATATATTGCACCCTCATTGTTGGGATATTAAACCCCCCAATACGAATGCACGTGATATAATATTGCCTAGTTAGTGAAGCCCCTATGAACACTATACTGATAACAGAATATCATTTTCAATGTGTATCTAAGAAGATATCTTTCCAATTCAGAAATATTAACGTTAAAATCATGTTGTAGAACTATGATAAAATAGAGCAAGGTATTTACTCTTGCCTGGACAAGAGACAGTAGTAGAATCCTCCGCAAGGCTTCCATGGCTAAGGACCACCTTCTCGACTTCTCCCCAATCACAATATCCTCGCAAAACTAAATTCGTAACTTTCTTGAATCGAACTAGCTAAAGGATAATGTACAACAACCAGGATGCTACCACTTATCACGCAAGAGTTCAAAAATATCGCCCAAACAACACAACCACAACAATAGTCTCTTCCAAGATTATTACCACTGAGCAAAAAATCAACATAAAAAATAGAATATCATTACTATGCTTTCCCCAATCAGAACAACAACCCCCACGACTTCCTCCAAAGCAAAATAAATTACCATGAATTCCCCCCACAAATGTAGCAATCACCGACATTTTTAATTCAAACATATAACAGTTACAAGAAGCTCGACCACCGTGTTCGTGGGGCCATTGTCTATGCAACACCCAGACTTATCATTTTATCGTGTTTTTAAAATCATTATAAATTAAAATATAACTAGTTTTTCTTTTTCAACTAATTATTAAACATGGTCAATGGTAAATTTTGGGTGCTGGGTAGACGTTTTCGTTGGTGGCAACTACGTCCATTGTCGGTGGTCTCTAAACAAGAAGCATGATGCATAATGCAGAGCTAAACATCCATAACATAAAATGAGAATGGATATATTAGTATACATGCACGCACATTTTCCAACATACACGTGTATATTAATATACTCATAAGCTACATGAAGCTGCCAAGAAATATATATGTATATATGTATGTACATACATATATATGCATGTATGTACACACATATATACACGCACACACACACACACATTAACATAGTTTTTATACCATTATCAAAGATAGAGGAACATTGATAAGTAATAAAAACAATAAGGAATAGACTCAAACATAGGGTAACTGACAACCTGATGGTACAAGGGTGACAAACTAACTCAGGGTTGACATGAGTAGGGTGATATGGACCTTACTATACCATGGACAAGATGTTCAAGATATTTGTCCGATTAACTGGACCCAGGGCTCATTGGCATTGCTCATTTCCAACATCTGCGACCCTCTCCTTGATGATATTGTCCTTCCCTTTCGAGGGTAGTGTGCCTTTTGCATCCTCTTGTTTGCATGAAAGAAAATCGGCTAGTCAATTCTTAACCATTAATAACTTTTACATAATAAATATCAATTATCAAATTTATTCAACCATTTCCCATCCAATAAGTACATTTATCCAAATGAGAAAACAAATACTAACTTGTTTAACCAATCATTATGACATATTAATATTCATAATTCCAAAATTAGAAAGGTGGGATGTAGCATAAGGCATTAATGTAGGCCTAAGAAAGATCTTGAAATATCATAGAATAAATTCATATGACTCAAGGGGTTCATCCCACACTATGATGGTTAAGTGGTAGTGGTGTTTTTGTGGCCTCCAAGGTTCAAATCCTTGTTGGGCCATTGTGATTGTAGGCTTGTGTAGTACCCCTACCCTAGTCAGCTTTGTAAAACCGGGTTTGACCTTGGTTGAATTTTTATGTGGCATTCTCGAATAGTTGAGTTACCATGAGGTAATCTTGTAGTAAGATATTATGATTATTGTGCGCACCTGTTAATGTGCTTTCGCATCGATTCTTATGTAAGTTTAATTGTCCTCCTGATTTTTGTTATTAATCTCGAGCTAACATCTTCATTAAATATATATATGTATGTATGCTTGTGTGACTCTTGTTTGCAGGAGATTGCAAGTACAGTACTGCCTAGGTGCGAGGTTCATCTTCCCCTGGATTCGCAGGGTTGAGTATACCTCTTTCGTCCTTAGAATTTGGGTTAGGTGGTCGTAAAACCCTCATTTTACCCTAGTCATGCTCAAGTGAGCATCGCCTGTGGTCCGTCAGTTTCCATTTTCTTTTGGGTTTGTGGGTCGGGTATTTGGTTGTCTTTCTTGGGTTGTGTGCTTGGCGTGTGGTAAAATTGAGTATTTAATCCTAAGTAGTTATTTGGATTTAATGTGTTCATTTACGCATTAGTAATTAAGAAACTAAAGTAAATAGGTTTCTTTTATATAATTAATCATTTATTTAAAAATTGCCCTATTCATGTTAGTAGCAAGTTTAATTTAATGGTTAATTTTAAATCATGAATTTATTTAGTTTATGCATTTTGAAAGGGAAGATTTAAATTTATTCGAAATAGAAATAATTTAATCTCTTTTGCTTTTTGAATAGAAAGGTTAATTTTAATTATTTAAGAAAATCAATTTTGATTAGAAAAGTAAGTTTTATTCATATATATTTTATATAGTGTGAAAGATTGATTTTGAGCATTTAATTTAATTAAAAATATTTTACCCTCATTAATATTGTGAAATACAAATATTAGCTTTGTTAATATTGAGAAAATTAAAAATTAAATGAGGGAGAAAAGCATTTTGATTTTTAACTAGAACAACAAGTTTAGATTATTTTAATAGTTGAAAAAAATGATTTTTCTTTTATTTTATTTATTTATTTTATTCTTTTTATTCAAAAGTTGTTTAAATTCTAAAATAAGGGATTAGTTCAGGGAATTCTTCTATTTAACCCTAGGTTTGGAAATATTTTTGAAGGGGAATGGTTTTTGGAGAGCTTTTTGGAAAATATTCTGGAAGAAGGATTTTTGGAGGAGATTTGGGCTCTTCCTCAGATCTTGCCAAGATTGTGAAATTAGGTAGGAATTCTTTTATTTGTCTTCCTTGTTGTCCAAGAAATTTACTGTTTTGGTTTATATATATATATTGGGGGTTTGGTTGTTCTTCATGAATTTTGGTTGAAACCCCATTGAAGGTTCCTTATTTAGTTTGTAGTTTGCCAGATGGTTGAGTAAATTTGTGAGAAATCATTATTTTGCCCTTATATGTTGTTCTTATTGAGAGATTTGGCTACCCTAAAGGTTATTTAACAAGATTTTATTAATTAGAATACCATGGGTATTCTAGAAATTGTTTGTCTCATATAGACTGGTGTTTTTATATTCTTTTATATTTTGTGTTAAAAAAAATTTATATATCAAAACAAAAAACTAAAACAAAACAAAATATTGCTTTTGCGTGTTTGGGTGTGGGGATCTTTCGCTCTACCCACAACCTCGTAGAAATCCATGTTCTATGGTTTCACATTGTGTGGGGGCCACTATGTGGTAGTTCGTTTTTAAAAATATATATATATATATTATAACATGTTAAATTTAAAGTGGGTTTTAAAATGTTTAATTGTTTTATTAAATATTAATTAATATATTTGATTATTATATATTAAATATTAAATATTAATTAATGTATATTTTAAATATATGTTAATCATGATAATATATATATATATATATATATATATACTTAATTTGTTAATATTATGTATTATTAAATTATTAATTGTTTATGTTTTATTAATTGGGGATAAATAAATATATAATAATTAATATTTAATTTTGGTATCTGTTTTATTGAGGAAGTATCTTTTTGGGAAAAAGATAAAATATTATGTGAATTGGAAAATTGCTGAAATAAAATATATTTATTAATTGATAATTTTTCAATAATATTTTATTCAGGAATATATTATTTGAGTAATTGAAAAAAAAATGAAACATTTTATCATTGGATATTTTGAAAATTTAAACGATATACTATTGGAAATATTGGAAATTTAATAATGTATCGTTTGGAATATTGGTGAGTTAATGATATTTGCAATTAGTAAAATAAATGGTTTAGTTTATATTTTTCCTTTGTATTGAGACATAGACAAATGGACTATTGTCATTGTGGTGTTGTATTCACCTTGTAATGGTGATTTTTCTGTTAATGTATTTTTGAAAACTTAGATCATTTAGAAAACTTGATCGACTTTTATTGTTTAAACCTAAGTTAATGGTTCGGGTTCGGATTTGAGTTCGGATTCGGGTACGGGTTCATGGATTTGGCAAAAAATAATAATCTTGGGTACGGGTACGGGTTTGTCCGTACACACACACACACACACACACACACACACACACACACACATATATATATATTATATATATGTTCAATATATACAATCCATACAAAAATAAAATATACAATGTGACTTTCCATACATAAATGATAAATGATAAATCATAAATCCATAATTATTAATTGCCAATGCCAATAAATATTCATATATCGCAAATGTAATCAGTAAACTAATAACTAAAGTCTAATATCATATTCATAATTTGCAAAAAAGATAATATTCAAGTTTCAAGTCTTTTTAAAAAAGTCATAAAGGGGTGAATTAGAGTTTTATTATAAAAAAAACTATTTTAAAAAGTCTTTTTTTATTGTTTTTTTGACCCGTGGCCGTGTTTTTTGGAAACCACGGGCCTAGGTTCACACGGGCCCTCCTAGGTTCGACCTAGGTTCCACTCGGGTCCTTCCCAGGTGGTCGGGTTCCCTGTGGGTCCTGCAACCTAGGTTCCACCCGGGTCCTTCCCAGGTGGTCGGGTTCCCTGTGGGTCCTGCGACGCAGGACCCACAAGGAACTCGGCCACCTAGGAAGGACCCGGGAGGAACCCAAGGAGAACCCGGGGAGAACCAGGACCGGGCAAGAACCAGAACCCGAACCCAGGCCAAAAGGGGAAGAACTGGTAACTTAGGTTTAAACCAATAGGAAAGAAGAATGTCCTTTTCCGGTTATTGCCTATGCAAGTTTAATTTCTGTATTCGCTTTTGTTTAAAGTAATGGCAAGGCCTTGATATGTTTGTTTGGACCTTGTTGTTTGGTTGATTTGGGGTACCTGTTTATGTCTTCGGTCTCTGGTTTGGTTGTTTCCTTGTGATGGTGTTATAACTGGTTTTGTCCTTTATGTGGGTGTCGAGTGATGATTTGTGGTTGACCATAGCGGGTCAGGTCTCTAGTTAGAGTGTTGTCGGGCAATGGACCTTGTATTAGCTTTTAATATGTTCAGTTGGATCTGTTTCTATGTAGGGATCATTTATGTAATTATTGACCGATGTGGTCGGTTGTTTATTGGTATGATTCGCCTTGATGGCATGAATGTAAAAGATGTGAAACTTATGTACCCTTAACTTATTTAAATGATCAGAGGGGTCTTGCAGTTGAGCAAACCCGGAGATGTAGCCCTTTAGGGGTGAACTCTTATATCAATTTGGTGTTATGTGATGCTTTTGTTCTTATGTTTCATGTTTTTAGTGTTAGCATGTATGGATGGCTTTTTGATAGAATGTAAAGTGGATTAGATGAGACTTATTGTAAATGCATGTTTGCAGTCGTCTCTTAATATAGTAATGTGGTTCATGGAAGAGTGTAGTTTGATTAGCAAAAATAATTCTATTATTGTTATTGAAATTAAGTATGCATGAAAGAACCTTATTAGTTATGATGAAATTATAGTGCATTTTAGAACAAGATGCATGGCATGTGTTTAATGAAAAATTAAACGAAATGAATGGATAACAATTGTTGGATGAACTTGTCATATTACCTAAATTGTAATTCTAATGGATGAACTTCGTTTAGTTATTTGCATTTTAACTTTAATAAATGAACTTCATCATATTAGCTATATTTTAACCTTGATGAATGAATTCATAAGTTGTTTATGTTTTAACCTTAAATGGGTAAATTTTCTCATGTTAGACTCACCTTCAACCATAATGGATGAGCGCATCCTATTTTCTATAATGATAATTTACTGAACAAATTATATCCTTGTTTAAAGTAATAACATGAAATTAAGTTGACTTGTTTTATTGGGTCAGATGTCGTGAGATGGGATAGATGTTACATTACGTAATCACGTTGGGAAACTCTTTAGGTTTTGTTTAGTCTTCCGCTATGTTATCTGAACTTTTGATAACTCCTTGTATCATTATGTTGAGTCTTATTTTTAAAAAAAATTTATTGCACTCCATTCGTGTGTTTTAGCTTTATCCTTTCGGGGTTTCCTAGCGGGGCAATACAACTTGTGTCTTTGTTGATCAAAAGTGCTCGTAGATTTGAACCTCAACATTTATGTTGTTAGCATTCATTCAAGGTGAATTTATAAGCATTCCTGTCTATGTTCCATACCCTCATTAGATTGGTATGCTCATGGGTTGTGCCCCTACTAGGATACCATGCTTGCAGGATTGGTTTGCTATGCATTCATGTCGAGGATGAGGTCTCCTGATTGTGATCTCACCTAGCCTGAGCTAGGCTGAAAATCCTAAATTTATCAATAAAGAAAATTATATGACCCACACCCCATTATTTATTGTTTACCTATTTGAGAAAGGTTCTCTAAGGTTGATGTCATAACGTGTATCATAAATGGATCAAGATTCCTAGACCACTTTATGTCATAACTATTATTTGTGACACTACTATCTTTATCATATATACTCTTACACATCATTCATGATAATATACTATTATGAATATATTTACACATAAATGTCAACAATTGCACATATAATAATGGGGACAAAATAATGTGAATAAAATAATAAATAAATTTTCATTTATTGAATATTAAAAGACTTTTAAGGTGTATGACACACCTATCTCCAATATTCTCCCATTTTTCATATATCTTCCATCACCTAAAGGACACACCAAAAACAATGAACTAATTGGTATCGAGGTTATAACCATTTTGCACCAACTCCTATGTGCTAATAGATCAACTAAGCATCTGTAACATCCATCAAGTTTCCATAATATCAACGATAGTACTCTACTTCTCCACCATTCTCAAGCATGAAAGAGATGACACTGAGTCAAGATCACACTTTGAGTGTCTTGCTTCAGCTTGTATAGATACAACAAATTTCATCTCCTCTAGAATAGGACAAAGTTTCTACCAAATCACATCACATTACTAACACATCCAAGTAGTCATACTTTTAAGATAAGGTACACTCATCACATGTATACATCTTGTTATCAAAATATCCAAACCAATCCATAATTACAAGTCCCTACATATTTTTTGTCCTACATAAGGTCTTTCTCTAATGGTGCAAAGACATAGATATACAAACAATGCACTTTGAAACAAAAAATAAAATCAACAAGACACACATGGATTAAAGGATGGAGAAGAAGAAGATGATTCAAATAATGATGTGTAGGATGAGAACATAGAAGAATTGATAGAGCTCATTATTCCTATGTTGAAGATGTCCATAAGATAACAAAAACTAGTTAACATGTATAGGCCACCATATTTTTGTTTTGTATAAATGATGAATACTAATAATTTACCTATATTTTTAAAATAAACTTCAATAATTTAACAAGTGACAACAAATACATTTATTATAATTAATCACGTACAATAAAATATCAAACCAAGAAATATTATTCTTTTTTATAAACACGACCCACATCCTCAATATACATAAATCTAATACATTCTTAAACTAAATTAAAATTAATATAAACAACTATTACAATAAAAATAACTAATAAATAAATAACATCAAAATATCATGCCAACTATTTGTTAACAAAACTTTAAAATGATAATAATTTAACAACATAGCCCTATCACAAAAAATAAAAAACAAATAACACAATTCACATACAACAATATCTGTAATTGTAATTATCAAACCTTAATTTGCACAAGATATATGCTGAATCTTTTATACTAAATGCCAAAAACTACCACTAAGTCACATAAAATATTTAAAGAAAAACAAAATAACAGCAATATCTACTAGTATAAACAACCAGGGGAGAGTTTTCAGTTTTTATTCCTTTATATATTTATGTCAAGGCGGGCGGAGGCGATATAATTTTATACATTTCCCTCAATTCTGTAGAAAGTAGGAAAACAACAGATGGCAATATTTTGTCGGCATAATCTAAAAGAATAAAAAAGCAAGCAACAAAACCAACACCATGGAGAGGAGAGAAGCATGACGTGGCCCATAATACAAGATTTCCTTTTTATATGTGAAAAAAACACCAAAGCCATCAAAACCTACAGATCTCCTCCGTTGAAGCCGACATTTGCTAACCTATTATTTTGTTCGGAGCGTGTTTGCCAAGAAAACAAAATAGCCGTTAAGCCAAAACTTTGGCTTAAAATCCAAGTCGATTGCCCTGCTGACTCAGCCATTGCATGTCAATGCCGTTAAGTATCTACCAAACTTCCACCAAAGGGCAGGTGGCGGTGGCGTTGGCGTCAACTTTTCTCTGTTATCTTTGCCAGCTAAAATGTCAACGCTACAGATGTAAAACCTGCACTACACGGGTGGTGTCTGACGTGTCAGAAAACTCGTGATTATATCAAGAGAGGTGGATCTGCCATCTGGCAACCGCAGAGACGTTGGCCGGCCCAGCGATCGAATTCCAGTGGAGTGGAGTTGAGTGGAGTGCTTACGATGACAATGAATAATTTTTTTGTTTGTTGAGCAGCATTGTGATTGAAATTGCACGAGAAACAGCTGTAGCAGACGGCCACCATCTACCTTGGGCAGGTAACTAACGAACATGTTCCATGCCTTGCCCTTTCAAATTGACAGCAACATTTGGCTCTTATATAAACAACAAGCCCACTCAGAACATTCAACATTCACCATTCACTTTTTCATTTTTCAATTGCACAAAATGGGAGGAATAAGCGAGAGGGATCTCTGGGTAAGGGGCGCCATTATTGGGTCCGGAGCATTTGGGACAGTTAGCCTTGGCATAAGCAAGACTAATGGCGAGCTCTTTGCAGTGAAATCCATGGCGGCAAGTTCTGTTTCTTGTTTAGAGAATGAGTATAATGTTCTCAGTTGTTTGGATTCTCCATACGTTGTGCGATGCCTGGGGAAGGAGCAGGGCTTTCAGAACGGAGTGGAGGTTTGTAATCTGATGATGGAGTACATGCCAGGCGGGAGTATAGCGGATCTTCTGAGTAATATTGGTGGAAAAATGGAGGAATCGGTGATCAGAGACCACACTCGTGGGATTCTCCTTGGATTGGATTATCTCCACAGGCAGGGGATTGTGCACTGTGATATTAAGGGCAAAAATGTGCTTTTGGGGGCGTGTGGTGCGGTAAAGCTTGGGGATTTTGGATCTGCCAGGAGGGCAGAGGAAAGGGGATTTTTGAAAGATTTGAGAGGGACGCCATTGTGGATGGCTCCAGAGGTAATGAACCGGTTGGAACAGGGGCCGCCCTCGGATATTTGGTCTCTGGGTTGCACAGTTGTGGAAATGGCGACTGGAAGGTTGCCTTGGAGTGAGGTTTCGAATCCCCTGGCCGCCATGTTTCGCATCGCCTGTACAGACGAAGTTCCAGACTTGCCCGCCTGTGTTTCTACTCAATGCCGGGATTTTCTTGAGAAATGCTTGCGGAGAGATCCGAAGCAGAGGTGGACTGCTGCACAGCTGTTGAATCATCCTTTCCTCCATGAGACCGACTGCTGCTCTGAGGTTAAAAGGGCTCCCCTGTCTCCCACCAGCATTCTGGATTTTCAGAGGCCTGATTGGGATTCTTGCTCTTCTAGCCTGTCTCAGACTGTTCCAATTCTGTCCTTGGACATTCCGAGACCTTCTGCACAGGTGCCGGTTATAAGGCCCTCTCCAAGGGACAGAATTGCAGCCTTGGCTGCAGGTTGTCAGAGGCCTAATTGGTCTACAAGCTCTTTCAATGGCGACTGGATTGTAGTGAGATCCAAGTCTCCATCATCAAATGTTCTTGAATCAATTCCAGTAGAATCAAGTTCCAGATTGCAAGAGAGCGATCGAGAACAGGAAAAACCAGAATCCACCAATAGAAGCTTAGTTGCAGAGGCATCTACAGAACAGGGGATGCAGGAGTGTAATCTAGTTAAAGCAGCCCCTTTGATCGATCAGGTTCAAGAATTGTGTGAAAAATCTCTGGAGCACACCGTTGTCCACCATTGCCACGAGGGTGTCCATCACAGAGCACAAATTCTGTCGGTGTGTAATACCGCTCGGGAAAAAAATTACTTTTCTTGTAATCGTTTGTATGATGAACCACGTTGCCGCAAAACAGTCATCGAGGGGCAACTGTACACAGCATATTGTACTTTTATTTCACAATTAATTCCAAATTATTTAATTCGGCCACGTTGGTGATCTATGCCTCTTGGAAACTAAATATCACCTCTCTTTTTTGGATTTAGCTTTAGTCCTTTTATGCACAAGAGATTTTTCCCCCTTTTCTAACTACAAATGGTGTAGATTAAAATATCTTCGATTCAATTCAAAACCCTCCAAAAGATCTGATCTGCCAGTAATAACATTTTCGGGGCCTTTAAGCTAACATCATTGAACATCACCATTTCAATTTGGAGGGAATTTTTTTAAGTATTTAATCATATTAAGAATCAATTAATTATGAAATTGTATGAAAAATTCTTGAGAACACATTATTATCAACCACTTTCCACTTAAAATCTATGACAAAACAATACAATCCTCTCAAAATAACACCGTTTTCATTCATTGTAATACGATTTCAATAGTCGACACCCATTTTCATTATCATAATAGACTTTTTTGCTTTTTTTCAAATTACACACTATCCGCTATGATTTCGTGGTTACATGGATAAGCTCACAAAAAAGTTGGTGAATCTGCCCAAGATTTAAATCCACTTCGATGGTTGCTAACAATGTCTACATTATTATAGAAAATGATTAATTATTTCAACCAAAAGAATAAAATTACTTTCATAAATTTTAGGTAGAACTATAACAATTCTCAATGAATTTTTGAGATTTGACTTAGGTATATGAAAACGTGGTGGCACCTAATAACACTAGTAGTTGACTTAAAATACTTCCTTTATGCTTTCATTGTAACTTGTGTAATAATTAAGTGATAGAAATGTTACCATTTTGGACTACTTTCATGTATTTTTCTTCATTGTCACTTTTTACTTCGGCCCACAAGGCCCGTCTACTCGAAGTCAACTTCTATTGATAATACAATTACCTACTTTATAATTAGGAAAACATGGATCGAGTAGGTCTAACTAATATTTTAGTTAAAAAAATCTAAGGAGAAAAGTTTGAACTTTGTTTTTATTCTTTTGTTTTATATTTAGTTTTTATTTTGTAATAATTTAGTATATTTTTTACATAAGTTGATATAAATTATAAAATTATTTTTTCATTAACTTATATTAATCTTTATTTAATCTTATTATAATTGTTTATGTTTCTTAGACTATGAGTATTAAAAAATGTATAAATAAATATTTATAGTCTAATAATGACAAACACCCTCGAAAGCTTAAATGACAAAAAAATTACAACTCATTGTAGCATGGAAGAAAAATCTAGTTAGTTAGAATCTTTTATGTATCTTTCAACATGTCTCACTACCCTTTTCGAGCTCCTGAGTCTCTACTCTGTTATAATAATTCTTCATGTATTTCCCATGGTTTGGGTGAAATTGGAAAGGAAGCAAAGTGCATAATAACACTTCCAAATGCAAAATCTAATAGGAGAGATGATGCTAGAATTTATCACAAGCCCTTTCATTGTTACAAATTAAATGCACATATAAAATTTAGATTGAAACAAATAAAATCTTTGGGAAAAAAACTCACACTCCAAAAGTTGGAGCTCAATCGTATTATCAACAACAAGAGTTACAATACAATGCACAAAGCCAATGCTCTTCAAGAGTAATTACAACAACAGAGAATTCTAAAGAAATTCTAGCACATAACGGTTTATAATATTCAACTTTATCATATAAATATACACTAAGAAGCTAGATATTGATAGAGGTCAACAAATGAGTGGAAAGTACCCATAGTTTCCAAAACTAACTCATGTGCTCAAAAGGTAAGTGGTGTCAAAAACAATAAGTTGCCATTCCATGTCATGTTGCATATAGTAATTTCCAAAGAAACAATTCATGTTTCGCCCATAACAATCATCTTGCCATATGCACTGTACCTACTACATAGGAACTGTTAAATCCATCTTAGGCACCATTCCTTACTCTACACCACTTGTCAAAAATGAACTCCACCATAAATACCACTTGTTAAATAAAATATGTCCATGACTCTTCCATCGAACTAGTAATCATCATAGTAATTATAAGAATCTGTCATAGTCCCAACATAGCAACCTATGACACCAGTCCACTAAATTTAGGATTTTCTCAATGGGTTCAACACAATAAAATAATCAATATGTTAAGACTCTAAGGTTGAGACACCTTAATCCCAACATTCTCCTACTTGTCAAAGATTTGTCTTGAGTCAAAACTCTATCATTTGCACAAGGCACCGAGGCCTATAGAACCAAAACACCATATAAACTTCTTAGTGCTCACTAGCTTCATCAGTGCATTTGCAACATTCGCTAAAGTATCAACTTTTTCCATCTTTATGTTTCCATCTTCCATCACATCAGGAACAAAGTGAAACTATACATCAATGTTCTTTATTTTGACATGAAAAGAAGGATTCTTTGCTAAGAAAATAGTACTCTAGATGTCACAACATATATTAATCTATCCTACATCAAAACCAACATTAGAACACAATCTCTTGAGCCAAATAGATTCCTTGAAAGCATGAGTAGTTGCCATGCACTCTACTTCTATAGTGGACAAAATGACTACAACTTGTCGCTTACTCATCCAATTGATAGCACCACCAAACATTGTGAAAACATATCCACTAGTAGATCTTCTAGTGTCAATGTCACCTCCTCAAACTGAATCCACATATCCAGAAATGCAAACTGAATATCAAGGTCTAGTAGGATAACCATGAAAACACAAGGAATAATTGAAAGTATCCCTCAAATACATAAACATTCTCATAACCACATCCCAATGCACCCTACCAAGATTAGCTATAAATTGACTAAGGACTCAAACTGCTTGGGAAATGTCTGACCTAATACAAACCATAGCATACATCATGTTTCCAACAATACTTGCATAAGGTACTCAAGACATGTCCTCCATCTTAGTAGGATATTTTTGACAATCCTCTAGAAAAAAGATCCATCCCCCATAACACTAGAACAACTAACTATTTGTAAGCTATCACACTAAATCTCCCAACACAAAGTTAACATACCTACTCTGGGTCATCCAAATATTTCTACGAGCTCTATCTTTGATGTTCTCAATCCCATGAATATATCTCATTGCATCTAAATCTTTCATCTCAAACTGTGTTGATAACTAAGACTTCAAATTTGAAACCAATTTTCTACCATTCTCAACGAACAACACATCATCCACATACAAGACTATGATGAGAATGAGACCATTTTTAGATTTATAATACACACAATGATTAGATTTAGATCTAAAAAACCCCAAAGATAACACACAGTGTCAAATTTTTGATACTGCATTTTAGGAGATTGTTTACAAACAAGGTTCACTTTAGATTTTTCAATGACATTATCTAGCTATGACATGTAAATTTCCTCCTCTAAATCACCACGAACATTGTCTTCACATCCATATGATTGAATTCCAATTCATTAACTACTATAAGTGATAATAGGAATCAAATAGATGTTATCATAGCTACAAGAGAGAATATTTCACCATAATCAATTCCCTCCACTCAAGAATACCCCTTTGAAACCAGCCATATTTTATGCTTGTCAATACTACCATTTGGACCTAGTTTCTTCTTGAAGACCCATTTACATCCAATAGGTTTTCATCCTTCAGGCCAAGGTACCATATTCTATGTAGCATTATTCTTCAATGCAACCATCTCTTCATTCATGGCCTCCATCTAGGAATCTGCATCATGCATACCCATAGCCTCTCTCATAGCCCTAGGATAATCAATGATGTTAGAAATTAAAAAAATATGCAATTGGAATCCAATAAAGAAAATCCAAACTTTTTTGGTGAATAACCAAATGTTTTAAGTGACCACCTATTATGAATAGTCCTCCTCAATTGTTAAGGTTGAGGTTCTTTCTCTTCATCAAAAAATTCAAAGTTGCTTGATCTCTCCTCATCATCAAGTCCAAAAAGAGTGCATAGTTCATCTTTCATCGGAGCAGGTGGTACTACTATCTCATTTTTTCTATTTCTCTTCTTTCTCGAGCTGCAAATCACTAGTGGAGGGTTTCAACTCATGGAAAATTACACTTCTACTATAGAGAACCTTCTTTGCAACTGGATCCCAAAGCTTGTAACCTTTCACATCAACACCATGACTGATGAAGATACACTACCACTGTATCCTCCACTTTTAGTCTTTTCTCACTTGATATTCCCCATAACCAAAGGCTCTAAGATATCTCATCAAGGGATTTTTACTAGACCACACCTCCATGTTTGTCTTTTTAACAAGCAACAAAGTAGGAGATCTATTAATCAAATAAAATGCAGTGGCTACTGATGCATGCTGAAAAGGATGCACAAGACACAAGTTCAAATGTTAATATGTTAGTGACAAAAATGAAATACAAATGAACCTATGATCCTAAACATGCATATCAAAAGAGATATAAAACAGACAATGAGAAGCATACAAAAATGGAAAAGGGAAAGAAAACTCCCCAAGATGCTCCTCACAATGCTCATAGTTGCTCCTCGCTTGTTCCTCTCCTCTCCAAGTTCCACATGAGTGTAGCCCTCAAATTTTTGCACTATCTATGGATGTCTTATGAAGATTCAAGATTATGAAAATAAGAACAAATGACTATGCAAGTGTAAATAAGCTATTTATGAGAAAGCACCTAATTAGTCTATGTTAATTTTAACAAAATAACAAAGCAAATGCTCCTAAATTTTCTCTCAAAATAACTATAATTTTGATGCATAAAGATTTTTTTTTGAATAAAAGGGGTAAAAACTTTATTGAAGATCAGATCCAAAAATTACAAGGAGGACCAGAGCCCCAAGGCCCTTCAAAAAAAGAACCCTGGGCCCAGACCAAGCTCAGTCAGCATCATAACTCTCCATGTCCTTAGCAAGAATCTTCCACAAGACTTGACAATAATCTGGGGAGAGATGCTCCCATCCTACCAGCTTCCAATCACTATCATGTTTTGAGGCGCACTTAGCCAAACAATCTGCCGCTCTATTCCATTCATAGGGAATGTGGATGAAAGACACCTACTCCATTAATGAACTAATCTGAAGGATCTGATGCACAATCCCTGCTAGCTGCCAATGAGTCCCACTCATCTTCTGCTCAGTCAACAAATTAACAATAATTTATGAATCTGATTCACAGATAACCTTCCTACAACCAAGCTCCCAGGCCTGCTCTAGGGCATAGAGAATAGCAAGACCCTCCATATAATTATTGGATTGCCTCCCTTTATGCACCGAAAAGAGGAAGACCACCTCTCCCATACAGTTCTGACCTATCCCCCCCACCCTAGCTGGGTCTGGGTTACCCCTGGAGGAGCTATAGGTGTTAATCTTAATAATCTCATCTCGAGGAGGGCTCCACTTTCCAACCCTTTGGACCTTCTTCCTAGCACATCTACCTTTTCTGACATAAGCGGAAGCAGGAGACAACTCATGCCAACCCAACCTGCTCACAATGTCTGCCTCATCTTTGTTCAAAGGAAGATTAACCTCATACTTTGCTTCCACCGTCTCCCGAATCATAACCATGGTCCTATTCCATACTTGCTGCACTAACAGTCTGGCTTCGCGAAAGATCCTTTTGTTCCTCTCAAGCCAAATCTGCCAGAGTATGAAGATGGGCCCAATATACCAGACCGTCTGAAGGAAGGAGGACAAAATAGGTGGTTTGCCCAAACTGCTCCAAAATTCCACCAGAGAATCCACATGGACACACGGACTCTTCCACACCCCCCACCAATAGTGCAAAATAAGCATAGAGAAGAGACATCTGAAGAACAAATGTGAGGATTCTTCTTCCCCATTACCACACAAAGCACAAATAGAAGGCCCCAAGAATCCCCTCTTGTGAATATTATCCCAAGTTAGGCATCTATTCAAAGCCAGAGTCCAAGCGAAGCAATTGCACTTTGGCCAAGAGAAACTATTCCAAGCCTGTTTCCACCAGTGCACCTCTCTACCCTCCAACCTTTTGTTCAAAAGAACCCGATAACCACTAGCAACAGTAAAGATGCCTTTAGGATTCGGAGACCAGGCAAGTCCATCCCTACCCTTGAGAACACTACAGTGTCTACTTGCCAGAATGCCTTGCAACTCCGCACACTCTTCCTCCATCCCCACAACTGGCCATTCACTAGGAGCCTTCCACCTCTCCATCTCCAACCGCCCACACTGGTAAACCGCCTTGAAGTCACTCACCCTAGACCACCCTGCCTCTAGGAATCTTTGGCTAAGGTTCCCAAGATTGGAAAATTGCACAAGGATGGGGGGGTGCCCATCCCAAGAGTCGTTCCAGAAAAGGACCTCCTCCCCCCTCCTGCAGATCCAAAAGAGTCCCTCCTTAATGAGAGAAGCCCCCTTCTTGAGAGTATACCAAATCGTTGAGCCTTTTCCCTCAAGCGGATATCTTGGAACCTCCTGAATTAGCATACTCTACATATACTTGTAAGCCAATAGCTTAGCCCACCCATGATCCTACTCGATGCACCACCTCCAATACAGTTTATCCACCAGAGCCTCCCCGAATAAAATAGCCCATCGTAAACCAAGCCCCCCCGACTGTTTCGGGCTACACACAAGGTCCCAATTAACCAGACTCCATTTGGAGGAGGATAGATTGCCTGCCCATAAGAAATTCCTTGCCAAAGAGTCCAATCCCTTCAAGAACCACATAGGAGCCACTTGAAGCACAACGATAAATCGGAAGAGCCTGAACCATGGACTGAATCAGTTGCACCCTCCCAGCGAAAGATAACCATCTATGCGTCTAGTGTTCCACCTTTGAGCAAAATTTATCCAAGATACCCTACCATGACTCCTAAGGAGGATTACCAGGAGAGATAGGAATACCCAGATAAGTCATGGGCAGAGCACCCACTTGGAACCTCAAGATAAGAGCAATCCTCCTTTTAATAGCTCCAGGAGTGTTGAAGAAAAGAATAGAGGACTTATCTTCATTGATCAACTGACCTGAGGCCGTCAGATAGACATCCAAAACCTTCCGCAGATTAGTAGCTTCACTGATTCGAGAAAGACCCATCAAGGTCGTGTCATCAACAAACTGCAAATGAGACTGAGGCTGCAAATCATTACCCCAACTCCAGCCCTGAATACTACCCAGACCCACCTTATGCTTGATCAGCCTCCCCAGACCCTCAAGCCAAGAGAATGAATAAGTAAGGGGAGAGGGGGTCCCCTTGGCGAAGGCCCCTAGTCGCACCAAACAGCTCTGTGTGGTCACCAGTAATAAGCACTGAGAAAGAGGTGGACATGACACAACTCATAACCCATTGGCTCCATTCCTCAGCAAAGCCAAAAGAGGATCTTCAGAAGGAAGGACCATCGAACTCTATCATAAGCCTTAGCCATATCCAACTTGATAAACATAGCTTTTTCCTTGGAGGATTCCATAGAGTGAATGGTCTCCGTAGCAATGACCACACCATCCAAAATTTGACGCCCTTCCACAAACCCGCTCTGTTCCTTTGAGATAACTGCCCCCAGATACTTCTTTAGCCTCTCTGCTATCAGCTTAGATATGATCTTGTATATCACATTGCAGAGAGATATAGGGTAGAACTGGCCTAACCTGTCAACTCCATCACACTTAGGGATTAGCGCAATGAAGGTCACATTCCAGGCCCTAAGCATCTGTTTGTTCCTCTGGGACTCTTGGACTACTTCGAGTAAGTCCAATTTGATGATCTCCTAGAACTCTTGAAAGAATTCAACTGGAAACCCATCTGGTCCTGGAGATTTTCCTTTCCTCATGTGAAAAACAATCCACTCAAGTTCTTCTAGCAAAATAGGACACATAAGCTGCTCATTGATCTCCCTAGACACAAGAGGAGGAATGCAAGTGAGGACCTGGTTCTCCTCCACCACATCCCCTTGAGAATATTCACTGAAGAAGGATCGGAAATACTAAAGAGCCTCCCTAGAAATCTCCTGCAAGGATAATAACATCTCACCTCTTTCATTGACCAGAGCAGAAATGGAGTTCCCATGGCGTCTCACCTTCACAGAGTTGAAAAAGAAAGTCGTGTTCTTATCACCCGCTTGAAGCCAATCAATGCGAGCTCTTTGTTTCCAGTAAATTTATTCCCCGAGTTCCCATTCCTCTAAATACTTGAGAGCCTTGTCTTCCTCCCTAAGCAAGGCTTTAGACTAGCCCTGCTCTCTGATTTCGCTAGTGATGCCATTTAACACTGTTTGGGCGGCTTTCTTAGCGTGAAAAATATTCCTGAAACCCTACCTATTCCACTGTTTGAGCTGAAACTTAATAAATTGCAACTGCTTGGCAAAAGTAAACATGACAATGCCAAAGGCCGGCCTCCCCTTCCTCCACCACTGCTCAACTAGAGCATGCAGAGCAGGATCCCGAAGCCACATAAGTTGGAATTTGAAGGAAGGAGAGTGAGCAACCCGGGTTGAAGAAGAGACCAACTTGATAGGCCAATGGTCAGACCATCTCTAGTCAAAAATCTCAGAACTTGTGGACCACCCCCCACCAACCCAAGAACTGGACACCAGGAACCCGTCCAGCCTTTCAGCAATCCAAAACTCCCCCACTCTTCTATTGTTCCAAGTGAACAAACCATTCCTAGGCTTAATGTCAACTAGATGCAGGGAAGATATACTATCCTGAAAGAGATAAGAAGAGGGATCCAGTTGAATGACTCCCCCCTTCTTCTCACTCAACTCAATGATAGCATTAAAGTCTCCTGCCATAATCCAAGGATGAAAAGGGACCAACCTTACAAGAAATATAAGACCAAAGGTTTTGCTTGACCAGAAAATCAGTGGGAGCATAGATATTAGTAAACAAGATATGGTCTTCGGTCTCAAGACTCGAGGCAACCCCGGATAGCGATGATCTGGAAGCCATCCACCAACCAGGGCGAATCTTTGAAGGATTCCACAGACATGCCACTCCCCAAGAAGAGCCAGCAGCCCCAATACACTAACACTCACCTCGCCCCCAAAGCTTCGGCACCAACCCCATCATACTCTCCACTGAAAGTTTAGTTTCTTGCAGAAATAGGACATCAGGTGAATGATTCCTAATCAAATCCCGAACAACTTTTTGTCTAGGGCTGTTGTTCAAGCCCCTCACATTCCATGAAAGCACAATCATTTAGGAGGATTGGGAAAATGAGAATCCAAAGTCTTTACTGACCCCGACTCAACCAAATTCTCTCCCATCAATTTGATTTTTTCAAAATCCTTCTTTCTGTCGGCCTTTGAGATTTTCTTCGAAACACTCTTCTTAATATCTTTCTGATGAAGACCCAAGTGAGCAGAAGGCTTAAAAGTTTTAGCTTCGGTCGGTTCCACTTTCAGAGCTATCGAGGAGCCCTCCCCCCCCCACCAAATTCACCTTCGAAATAGGAGAGAGTCCCACCTCAACCCCTGCAATCTTCTCTAGCTCAATAATTTGGCTTCCAGTCTCTAGCAAGGCCTGGGTAAAATCCTCCATAACTCTTTCCAAACCCCCCCTTGAAGCACCTTGGTCCAACAGGGTTAGCCCTGAATTCACTTCCTGTTGGCTGAGGTCGTCCAGTGCCTCAAATTTGTTAAAGGTATCCTCCTCCTGTCTCTTCTGAAGGGACCTCTTCTGGCCGCGATTTCTATTCCTTGTCTTAACAGAAGCAAAACCATCAGCACCCACAACCTCGACCGATATAGTAGCTTTTCCTTTATCAGTCCTATCTTGGCTCTGGGATGGTTGTTGAGGTTGACACACCACTAGTTTATATCTGGGGCACTTACGTTGTAAATGACCATACTCATGGCACAGATGACAACAGAAAGGTAATGTCTCATAATCTAACTGTTGAACCCAAGAGTAAGAACCGACACACATATCTATAGCATCTGGTAAAGGTTTACTAAGATCAATTTCAACACAGATGCGAGCAAAAGTCATTACCTTTCTCCCTAGGGTTTGCGATGAGGATCCCATTGGTTTCCCAAGCAGTGCAGCCAACATCCATAACACCTCCTCCCGACAGCACTCCACTGGAAACCATGGTAAGCAAACCCACACAAGAACCCTATTTGGGAGCTCCTCCAAAGGGTTAAACCCCGTATGCCAAGGTTTGATAAACAACCCCACCTGGTTGGAAAAATACGGGCCTCCTTCAAAGACCCTATTGCGATCCTCCATACAGTTGAAAGTAACCATGAAACAGTTGTTCGCCAACAGCATAATCTCCATTTCCCCATCTGGCGCCCAAGTCCTCTGCATCCAGTTTTCCAAGAACTGTAGGGAAACCCTCATTCCCAGAAATTTGCAGTAGAGCGAGTGTTTTCAAAAGTACTCAACGTCTTCAGCTATCATCTCGGGGGGAATAACTAGCTTCGACCTTTCACTGCATCTCTCGAGACACCCATTAATTTTCATGAGGCAAGAGCTACTAGCACTTCCAGACCCCGGATTTGAGGAGAAAAGATTATTGGAAAATGTCTTCATATTCTGAAGTGGGGGTTTTGACCCCACCGCAGCATGGAAGTCCATGGTTGGGGCCACCTGAGAGGCCTCACCACCAAAGCCCGACATCGGATCGCAAACAAAGTTAAAAGGCGACCAAGGACAGCCAAAGACCAAACCTGAAGAGGCCCTAGAGAAAGCACAGCCCCCCAAGAATCAACCCCTTCCAAGCTTCTCCTCCAAAGAAGCCAACCGAACCCCCCCAACCCCACGGGAGACCCACAGGGATCCCACTGCCCGCAATAGCCCGAACCCCAACCCCCCCGCAGCTCAAACCACCCCCCCGGCGACCAGTGAGGAAGCACCACCACCCCCAGCTGCACCCCCCACCGCTCTCCCTCGACTCCCTTCACTTCCTTCCCCCTCTGCTCTAGTTGCAACTGCGCCCTCGAGCTAGGGCTTCAAAACCCTAGCTCGGTCATTCATACAACTTGCACACGAGCCATATCATTTATTAGATTATCTTTGATGCATAAAGATTTGTGGATGGTTAAAATTTATATTTTGAATCCCATCATATCTACAATTTACGAAAAAGGACCCTAATTACATTTGTTTTTGTTGGCACTTCTAAATATTTTAAGAGATGTCAAGTATCTCGAGTATCTTCTAAGTCTCTAAAAAAAATATTCATATTGTCACCCACCATGTATTTTATCCAGACACCTAATTGAAAAGACTATAACTATACAAAAATAATCAATATATAAATAAAATTTGAAATTATTCAAAACTAAATAGTTCAACATCTCAAAGTTACAATAATTCAATATAATTTTCTGAATTTCTAATGAACACTAAACCAAATGAATTCTCTTTTTCCGTATAATTTTTTGAATTTCTAAAAAGAACTAAACCAAATGAATTATCTTTTTTCTGTTAATTGGTGATTTGATAAATAGAATCTATATTTTTTTAATTGCATTATTCATGAATTTCTAACACTAACCCTATTGAAACCCTATTGATGTTAGAGGGATGCTTTATTATTCATGTAAATTGAACTTGCCTTATTACCTAGTGGTAAATTACCATAGGTTTAACATCATCAGAACTACTAAGTGTAGGCTAATTGATTATATATTTTATTATATAATAAAATACATAATCAATATATAATAGAAAATCTAATAAAATATAATTGATAATCAATACTAACCTTGACCCTAATTTTCTCTTTCTGTTAATTGATGAATTGATATATATATATATATATATATATATATATATATATATATATATATATATATATATAATTTACATTTTTTCAATTGCATTATTTTGATATGTTTTGAAAATAGTCTTTTATAATGTTAGTATTGATTTTTCAAAAATCAACACTAACATTATAAAAGACTATAATTATATATTATAACCCTTTCCCTAACTTCAATTATCAAATTAATAGTAATCTTAATTGTAACCTAACACGAGGTCTAGTACTAAAACTAATTTTAACCCTAAGCTTGATTCTAAAATTAACAATAGCAATTCTAATTGAAACACTAATTCTAATTGAATACTGTATTATCATTACATAAAATGGAATGTATTATGGGTACCGTGTGTAAGCGGCCTCCATACTAATTGTACCAATCACTATATATCTATATATATTAACTGGAATAACTTTTATACTACATATTTTAAGAAATCTAAATATTTCTATAATTAGACCTAAGAGATTTATGGAGCAGTTGAAAAAAATATACTTTCATATTAAATAGGTGGTTAATTAAGATTCACCATGCATTGCACTGCATATCATTGCAAAACATTATTAGTTAAACTTTAGAAGTATAGTTTTAGTTGGGACTCACCTTCATGGATCGAAAGAGATATTAAAATAAAATGATGCATTGAAAATAGGATATCCATTTTTCATTTTTTGATTTCTTACTTTTTCTTTTTATCATTTTTAAGTAGATTAAACTTCTTTAAAACTACTCATTATTTTCATTCAATCTTTTTCATATGTAATGAACTTTGCATACAACTCAGTTTTAAGGTTGTAACAATAATATATAAACTTGAATTCTAATGTTAGTGTCATTTAATTTATCATAATATTTAACCGCTGAACCAATGAAACACTCTTTATAAGCTTCCATTATTTGAAGTCTTACTAATTTACAGGTGTGTATTTTTGTTCTCGATTTTTGTATTGTTTATTTATGTCCCTCCTCTAGATAATGAATCCCCTCGGAGGACCGTAACTTGCAATACAAGGCAGGTGAAATAGGGTAAGATCACATTACATTATAGACCCAAAATATTTTCCAAATCGGTTGGTGGAAGGATGGTGATTCCGCAAAATGTCACATCATAGGGCCGTTGTCAGTTGGATGCGAGTTCCCACAAAAAAATGACTTTATACCTCCTTTAGAACCGAGAGATAACGTAGTGAAAGAGGTACCATCATTTCTAAAATACAATTTCCAGCCAGTTCAAGTCGAGAACACAATCAAATAAGCTCTTGTAGAAGATATGATTTTATTACAATTTTCAACCACATCAAATCCATAACACAATTAAATAAGCTCTCGTGGAAGATAAGATTTAATTGTGGAGTCAAATGGAAAATGCAAGATATCCTTCATTTATATCTATGATTGGCGGGATCATCAGGCTTGGAACAATGTGTCAAGCAAATGTGCAACATTACTTGCATATTTGATTGTGTTGCTCTATTTATACAGCTTTGAGTTCCAGGGAAGATGAAAAAGCGAAACCAATCCAATCTGAACACATGCAAGTATAGCCCGGATTGCACTGATAATGAACAAGAATTCAAATAAACCTGACATCACACAACTGTAACATGTGGGGAGCTTAAGTTACAAGATTTGTTTTGATTAACATGAAATTTAATTTCTGGGGACTTTATAGGGAATAGCAAAGGGATCATGCATGCGTAGATGAATACCGTTTAAGCTTGGGCCCTTGAGAAGTAAAAAAACATATAACGGACAATGAATAACAGAGAAGCAAACCTTGTAAGCATTAGGGGGAAAAGCCAATGGTTTCTTGCCTTAAGATTAAATCAATAAAATTAGAACCCATGTAAGTATAGGGGGTTACAAAGATAAGGGACAAAATCCAAGGAAATATTTGAATTTTATTGGAATAGCTAGGGTAAGTGCACCAAGATGGTGAACAGAAAAGTGGCCACATGCCAAAAAAAAACAAATTTTTTCATAACCCATGCGGTTTCTAAAATTTCAAAAATGTCCTAGGCTTGGTAACACCAAGCCTAGAGAAAAAACAATATTAAAAACCAAAAGTTCCTCAAAACCCGTGCTAGGCTTGGTACGGGTTTTGAGGAACATTTTTTTTAAATAAATAAATTTAAAGTTTCTCAAAATTCGTACAGGTTTTGAGAAACATATTTCTTTTGTGTAGGCCATGAGTGTTGGCCATTTTCAATGCCAAAACCCATGGAACAACAACAAGGAGAAGCCAAAAAAGCATAGAACTCGCACGAGTTTGGAGCTATTTTTTATTTTCCCAACATCGAGATCAATTTTCAACAATGGCACCCCATCGAACAGGTAAGATTTGATTATATTTCTTTGCATTTTAATTAAATTAGGGTTTTTTAATTGATTTAAGTTTTGTTTTTATTAATTTGATGTCAGATTCTTCAAGCAATCCCCAAAAATGCAATAGACAACAAAGACCTCCTACTACACAAGCAACACAAGAAAACCTTGTTAACATTGCACAAGAGCAATAAGAAAACCCTCAAAATCCTGAAAAATGTTGCTCCTCAACAACCACCACCACCCCGGAACCCTCCACATCCTCCATTAGATCATGTAGATGCCACACAAGATGATCCCATCAATCGCCTTATACAAAATAGTGCCCAAATTTCTATATTGGTGAATAGGTTGAGAACCTCTAGGCTTGAGCACCACCCAACCCTTGCCAGAACACTAGAAACAATGGCTAATAGTGCAAATGAGGCATCTAGGGAGGTTATGAAATGGGGTTCATGGAGGGATAGATGTCAAACATTTTATGCAGATGGGTTGTCATATGATCAAGTGAAGAAAAAGGGCATAGGTAAAGCTGACATATGTGCTCTTTTCACCGATCCTGTTACCAGTAACAACCTAGAACTAAGTACGACTCGGTTTCCTATACATTGGTGTGTTCATGCTAGGTTGAAAGATGCTTTTTGGGATAGGTGGTATATGGTCTTTGACGAACCACCTTGTAATAATTGGGAGGTGCCTCTATATTTTTTGAGAAAGTTGTATTGTGAATTTATCCTCGGCGAGAAGCCGAATTACTTTGACATCCGATAATTTTAGGTTAGAGGGAGAGGCTCTGCGCAGGATAGACCTGGGGCCCATAGGGTGGTAGACCCACAACATAGGAGGTGTATAACTCCTAAACCCATGGTTCATGTCATTGTCCCTATATCCTTGAAGGAGTCTATGGAATTACAGACTCTTCAGGGAGCTGCATCATTGATTGATGTCATTGTTCAACATGGCACATAGCTGGTCGGAGCAGAGGATGTACCAGCACCTGCAACACCTCCTTCATCAGTGACACCTCCTTCATCAGCAACACCTTTATCCTCAGTTGCACCACCTTCATCAACAACACCTCATGCATCATTTGGCACGAGCCAACCCATTTAGCATATGTGCCCCACCTGCCAGGATGTATGTTCTAGTGTAGACACTGACGCGGATGAGGATGGTGGGACATCTCATTTGTGTACATGTTGCGGGAGTAGATGCCATGCTTCCACCACAGAGGATGTGGCCCTCACTGACAAACTGCTCAATATGTTGTACCCTCTCTATCAAACACAGGTGCGTTTAATTCTGTTTATGACATGTTATCAATTAAGTGACTAAATCTTATAAAAAGAAATGAATTTTTATTTTTAGAACAATTTAAAGTGACATATAAATAAAATGCATTACAGAGTGCAACAGGTGGTGGGAGTACACCACATACTGTTCAGTCGACTCCACAGTCATGAGTAGTTTCACCACCAGAGGTAAAGATTTGTAAATTTGTTAAAAATATAATAATACATTGTTATCAAAATATATTTTGTTAATTATATGTATCATTACTTGATATTTTGTAAGGCTTATTAGTGGCTAAGATGTCCCAACTTGATGATATCACACTTTCAGCCATTGACTTTGGCCAAGATAGCTATGTGATACCATTTAGATTTATATATTTTTGACTTAAGTGATATATTAAATACATGCTCTTTTCCCTTATGTTAATTTTTTCCATTAGTTTACCCCACCTGCCTCGAGGACATCTCGTGTGAGAAAGCCATCCTCTAGCACTCTGAGGCAGAAAAAGATATCCTCTCGGACACCCAAACGATAGAAGGTAATTCACTACAATTTAAATTCAATTGTTGAAATATATTATGATTAAACATGTATATGTAGATATTGATAAATGCACTTAATTTATTTGTTCTATATACAAAAACATATGGGTTTACAGAATTAATGAATGCACCTGATGTCAATGAGGTTCAACAGAGGGAAGAGGTGATATCTTCATATTCACTTTGGATTGAATTCTTGCTTGTTCGAAATAACTGCAATCCTTTTATGTCTATATCATATGTTATCATTTTTCATACAGGAAATGGTACTAGCTGCATCAGATTCGACTAGGCCTCCTATGGTTACAGGAGAACTATACAAGGCTTTGGTGTGCATTTTATCTACATATGTTAAAAATATTTGTTTTATCTAGTTTGTCAACAACTTTGGGTTATTAACTTGTATGATTGTCTTTAAACTATTACAGGCCCCTTCCAAACTTCCTACTGTTATTCTACCATTCCATTACAATAGAAGTCCTACACGTATATTATGGGATCTAACACGACCAAGGTAAAAGGTATGTCTGTCTTAGATCAACTCCTTTTCACTAAGTGCACAACGGAGTTGAAACCGTCTAGTTAACTCCTTTTGGATCACTTACCATGGATATAGGAAATGGTCATAACTGATTCATCTATGAATTTGCCTCCTATGACCACAACACATCCATCTGAGGCTTCGGCATGCTCTAGCTTTTTAGTCTATTCATTTTTAGTTATTATGTGTTATTTGACATATATGTCATTAAAATGTATTAATGTTGTTTTACCAGTTACAACCTCCTTCAGGACATACCACAGATCCTCATCCTCACCGAATTGTAGAAGACAAAGATGAGGTAATCAACATTTCAACTTCAAACAAATTAGAGTTCAATATTTAGTTATTTTGATGTTATATTGAGAAAATATATCTGATTCGACATTTGAATTGTCCTTGTGTAGCAACCACCTGCAAAGCCACGTACTGCTTCAAAGAGGCTCGATTTTGATGATTCGCCACAGTCATAGATACCGATAGAAACATATAGTTATAGTTGTGGTCATTGAAGGACCAATTTTTTATATATTCGACATTTGTATATGTATATATCGACTTTAACAGACATGGCACATGCCACATTTTTGTAACTATTATTGATTTGGCATCTGTGCTATTTTTTGATATATGTACACGATTATTGTTCATTTTGATATATATGAAACTTGATATTCAATCCAATTTGTTCATTGATATATATGAAACATGATATTCCTGAAACTTAGTTATTTGCTATTGAAATGTGATCAAATTTTTTCATTGTGTATATGTCTTGAAATGTGATCCAATTTGTTCATTACTTGTAACTCATATGGCGTATACTTTTAAACTATCTATTGCTCATATTGTGTATACCCAAGTACTGATACCAGTAATGTTGATATTGTGTATTTTGATAGAGTGAATTTGCTTTGAGTCCTTCGTGCATGAAGAGATTGGTGTGAAGTTATTATTTCATAAACTCATGCTTATGGAGTGAAGCTGATCATTTCAAGAACCAATTAAGACAAGCTTTGAGCACACAAAGAAGATTTGAAATTTATCTAAGGATGAGTCATCTTAGGTAAGGTTTTCATTTAAATTTTATTCCATAATAAGTCAGCCTAAGGGTAAGAGACACACCTATTCATCCAAATCACCTATAAAAGAAGAGTTGAAGCACTTATGGATGATCCGTGTGAACCTATGGGGTCATGTTGTTGCTACCTAAAAAATCCTCTCTCAGTTTCGGGCAACTCGATTACGTTTTCTTGTGGTGAGATTTTTTCTGTCCCATCAAAAACCGTCAGTGAGAGGTGGCAAAATAGTGCATGTTTCGTTTTGCTTGTCGTGGGAGTGAATTGTCAGTGCAAGAGCATCTGGGTGGTTGGTTTTATGCTAGGTGTGCTCTTGTCTTTCTCCCGAAGATGTCCAATCGTTATGAGCCACCTCGTAGCGACGTTTTCCCTTGAGCGCTCAAAGTGGAAAAAACGGTCAAACTTCGATGTAGCCTAACTCGCAGACCGTGGCACTTATGGATGATCTGTTTGAAATTATTGGGTCATGTTATCTCTACCTAAAAAATCCTCTCTCGGTTTTGGGAAACTTGATTCCGTTTTCTTGTGGTGAGATTTTTTCTGTTGCATAAAAAACTGTCAAAAATCATCAGCGAGAGGTGGCCAAATAGTGCATCTTTCGTTTTGCTTGTCGTGGGAATGAACCATCAGCGTGAGCATGTCTAGGTGGCCAGGTTTACACTAGGTGTTCCTTTTTCTCACACCCCAAGACGTCCGATCGGTACGAGCCACCTCGTAGAGACGTTTTCCCTTGAGCACTCAAAGTGGAAAAAATGGTCAAACATTGACGTAGCATAACTCGGAGACCGTGGCACTTATGGATGATCCGTTTGAACCTATGGGGTCATTTTGTCACTTCCTAAAAAATCCTCTCTTGGTTTTGGGCAACTCAATTCCGTTTTCTTGTGGTGATATTTTTTCTGTCGCATCAAAAACTGTCAAAAACCGTCAGCGAGAGGTGGCAAAATAGTGCATCTTTCATTCTATTTGTCATGGGAACGAACCATCAGTGTGAGAATTTCTAGGTGGCTGAGTTTATGCTAGGTGTGCCCTTGTCTCACTCCCCAAGATGTCTAATCGCTACGAGCCACCTCGTAGCGACATTTTCCCTTGAGCGCTCAAAGTGGAAAAAACAATCAAACTTTGACATAGCACAACTCGGATACCGTGGCACTTATGGAAAATCCATTTGAACCTATGGGGTCGTGTTGTCACTTCCTAAAAATCCTCTCTCGGTTTCGAACAACTCAATTCCGTTTTCTTGTGGTGAGATTTTTTCTGTCACATTAAAAACCGTCAGTGAGAGGTGGCAAAATAGTGCATCTTTTGTTCTGCTTGTCGTGGGAACAAACCGTCAATGCAAGCACGTCTAGGTGGCCAGGTTTATGCTAGGTGTGCCCTTGTCTCACTCCCCAAGATGTCTGATCATTATGAGCCACCTCGTAGCGATGTTTTCCCTTGAGCGCTCGAAGTGGAAAAAATAATCAAACTTTGACGTAGCATAACTCGGAGACTGTGGCACTTATGGACGATCCGTTTGAACATATAGGGTTGTGTTTTTGCTGCCTAAAAATTTCTCTCTCAGTTTCGGGCAACTCGATTCTATTTTTCTATGGTGAGATTTTTTCTGTCGCATCAAAAACCGTCAAAAATCGTCAGCGAGAGGTGGCAAAATAGTGCATCTTTCGTTTTGCTTGTCGTGGGAATGAACAGTCAATGTGAACGCATCTGGATGGCCGGGTTTACACTAGGTGTGTCCTTGTCTCGCTCCCCAAGACATCCGATCGGTACGAGCCACCTCGTAGTGACGTTTTCCCTTGAGCGCTCAAAATGGAAAAAACGGTCAAACTTTGACGTAGCGTAACTCGGAGACCGTGGCACTTATGGACAATCCGTTTGAACCTATGGAGTTGTGTTGTCGCTACCTAAAAAATATTCTCTCAGTTTTAGGAAACTCGATTCCATTTTCTTGTGGTGAGATTGTTTTTGTCGCATCAAAAACTGTCAAAAACCGTCAGCGAGAGGTGGCAAAATAGTGCATCTTTCGTTTTGCTTGTCGTGGGAACGAACTGTCAGTGCAAGCATGTCTAGGTGTCCAAGTTTATGCTAGGTGTGCCCTTGTCTTGCTCCCCAAGACGTCTGATCTTTACGAGCCACCTCGTAGCGATGTTTTCCCTTTAGCGCTCAAAGTGGAAAAAATGGTCAAACTTTGACGTAGCGTAACTCGAAGACCGTGGTAGTTATGGACGATCCATTTAAACTTATTTGGTCTTTTTGTTGCTGCCTAAAAAATCCTCTCTCGGTTTTAGGCAACTCGATTTGATTTTCTTGTGGTGAGTTTTTTTTTTGTCGCATCAAAAACCATCAGCCAGAGGTGGCAAAATAGTGCATCTTTCGTTCTGCTTGTCGTGGGAATGAACCGTCAGCATGAGTGTTTTTGGGTGGCCGGGTTTATGCTAAGTGTGCCCTTGTCTTTCTCCCCAAGACGTCCGATCGTTACGAGCCACCTCATAGCAATGTTTTCCCTTGAGCGCTCATAGTGGAAAAAACGGTCAAACTTTGATGTAGTGTAACTCAGAGACCATGGCACTTATGCATGATTTGCTTGAACCTATGGGGTCATGTTGTCTCTACCTAAAAAATCCTCTCTCAGTTTCAGGCAACTCGATTCTATTTTCTTGTGGTGAGATTTTTTCTATCGTGTCAAAAACCATTAGTGAGAGGTGGCAAAATAGTGCATCTTTCGTTCTGCTTGTCATGGGAACGAACCGTCAGTGCAAGCACATTTGGGTGGTCAGGTTTACACTAGGTGTGCCCTTGTCTCACTCTCCAAGACATCTGATCATTACGAGCCACCTCGTAGTGACATTTTCCCTTGAGTGCTCAAAGTGGAAAAAATGGTCAAACTTTGATGTAGTGTAACTCGGAGACCATGGCACTTATGGACGATCCATTTGAACCTATGGGGTCATGTTGTCACTACCTAAAAAATCCTATCTCGGTTTCAGGCTATTCCTACTAGCCCTTCAAATCGGGTAATTCAATAATAACTCAAAACTTTCCCAAAACACTTGGAAAAAAAATTGCATATTCAGATACCCATTTGCAAGTTATTTAACATAGGTCAGAATTAGACTCAGTTATTTATAATAAAATGGTACAAGTTTATTACGAATGTATTTATAATCAAATGGTACAAATTTGGGCTCTCAAAATTTGCAAATCAGCCCCATGGACACTTTCATATATAAAATTTGGCATCTTATATAAATGATCAAGCTCATTACTGTTTATATTTACAAAATTTTGCATCTGACTATGCAAATTACAACTCGTTGTTGTTTTTTTATACAAAACTTAGCATCTAGATATGCGCATTACAACTCATTGTTGTTTTTTTATACAAAATTTAGCATCTAGATATGCACATTACAACTCATTGATTTTTTTATATACAAAATTTAGCATCTACATATGCACATTACAGCTCATATGCATGTAGAGCACATCCAAAAAAGCGAAGTTACAACGTTTCGCAAAAGATATCTACAAATTTGTCAAAATTATTTTACCATATTGTAGAATTATTCTTCTAGATGGCCCAAAATCAATCAAGTGAACCTTCTGGATCACCTCTAACCCTTAGTGTCTCAAGTATTGCCTCGTGGTTTGATTCACGAACTTTCCACAAATCCTTGTTAAGAGGTCTACCACGATACATGGTCAAAATCCACTGATGCTTCAATTTGGTTCATTTGTAGTGATCTAGGAAGTTGATATGTATCTAGGGTTTGCAAATGTCTACAAGAGCATTGGTCAACCCACTCTTTTGATTCACATTCATCCCACAAAAAATGCATACACGAAGAGCAAAAGCATGCAATATGTCTAGTATAAATAACTAGCGATGTTGCATTTGAACTTCTAAATGAATGCATGTCACTTGATCCAGTAAGTGTACAACAATCTAGATAGTTTTCAATGTTAGATTCACTTATTAACCAAAAATATCTAGAAACCATATACTTACTTGCATTACCTGGTCCCATCGTAGAGCTACACCATTGCACAATTGTTTTTGCATCTATTAACATTGCACCACCTTCGTACTTCAATTCCTCTTTGGTAAGAGCTCTTTTCACACATGCTCCCGCACCATCATGCTCTTCCTTTCCATGCCTTGCCTCAATGAAATTCCAAAAATGTTGCACACCACTTGTCACATGCATCTTAGTCAACCAGTAGAACATCCTTGCATTCTTGAATTGTGCAGTGCAATTGTCCGACCATATTAAGTGTTGGTTGTATCTTATATCTCTTTCCCTTAAACTATCATAGAAGAGTGTAAATCATCCTTGCACAAACTCTGAGGAATGAGTACGATCATCGCTGATATAGAAGTGATATTCTCTTATAACCTTTATGTCCTCCTCAGTCCTATCATGTGCATGCATGAATGCTATGTGTACAAAAATTGTAACTTGTGTAGAGTGGTAATACATAGATTGTACTTCATTTTGCGGCTTTAGTGTATAATTCTCAGCAAAATCAACAACAAAGACAATAGTGCCGAGGGGGAAAGTGTCCTTAGACAACTTGAATTGCTCATCTAACCACCTAGCTCTATGTGTGTGACCTATGTACTCATATACTACTTTATCTTGAGACATCTTCATAAAATCAACTACGCATATATCCCTTTTCACTAACTCACACCTCTTTAATTCTTTTCCATCTTTAACACCATATGTGACTGACTTATATTTTCCAATACAAACTAGTTCCTTACCAATTTCATGTGTACTATCCAGATGTAGGCATCTATGCAACTGTTGCAAACCGCCACATGTAGGACAAAAACCTCTCAAACACATCAACTTATAGTAAATGCACCTATCATCTCATCTACATAGTACACTTGGAATAAATTCTCTTGGTGACTTAGGAGGTGCTTGTAGACCACATTCTTGCAAAACATCGTTAGTGTGCAAAGTACAACAGATATAACGATAAATATCATAATGCATGGAAAATTCAACATGGACCCTACAACAACATGTAGTACGCGCATGATTAATCTTAACATAAAATGGTTTTGTCATCTCAAAAAATCTTTGACTAATTTTAATCTGAGGAAAGCTTTGAAGAAGCCTTTCATAAAATTGTGTTTGAGTTGTATCTAAATAGTGTTTTGGATATTGCTCATGATTACTAATTCCAATTCGCCTTCTAACAACATCTCTTTGGTTGGGTGAAACCCTTGTGTTGTCATGCCAATATTTCTCAATTAACATTCTTAGTGCATCAACAACAACCTTGTCCTTGCGTGGGTGTCTACTCGAGAATGCCCAAAGAGAATTATTGTTAAGATCCTCAATTTTCTCTCGCCTGTCTAAGGCATAGTGTAATGTGGTTCTACTTATCCTTAATGACTTGCTTGTTTTGCTTATTAAACGAGATTTTTTCATTTCCTTTCCCATTATGGTTGATTTGAGGACACGATGAGTAACATTAGCATCTTTAGTGCATGATTTCAAACCAATGGCTTGGTATGCATCAAAAATATTTCTCACAATGGTTCTTTCACTATTATTTTCGGATGTTCTTAACCCCAAAATTTTCATTGTCTCTCTAAATTTTAGATTTTTAATCATTTCAACAACTAATTGGCATCTTCCACTTTGATTTAAGTTTTCAAAATAGTTATTCCAAATTCTTCTAACCGTTCTTCTACAAGTTCTTTCAAAAATTTTATCATGCATTGGCTTCACAATATTTTCATCAATATCTATTAGGAACTTTGGTTTTCTACGAATTATTCTAAGAGGTGTTAAGATTGGTGCATGCTCTTCATTTTCATTAGGTGCATTATGTGCATTGATCACATCAAATTCAAATGGTATATCTTCTTCAATTTCATTAAAGAAGATAGATAGATAGATAGATAGATAGAGAGAGAGAGAGAGAGAGAGAGAGAGAGAGAGAGAGAGAGAGAGAGAGTAGGGGATAGGAAGAGAGGTGATTAGGAAAGGAGAGGGGGAGAGGGAGAAGAGAGAGAGAGGGAGATTGGAAAAGGAGAGAGAGAGAGAGAGAGAGAGAGAGAGAGAGAGAGAGAGAGAGAGAGAGAGAGAGAGAGAGAGAGTAGGGGAGAGGGGAGGGAGAGAGGGGAGAGATAGAGGAGAAATTGGGAGAGAGGGAGAGGGGAGAGGGAGATTGGGGAAAGGATGAGGGGGAGAGGAGAGAGAGGGAGATTGGGAAAAGGATGAGGGGGAGAGGGAGAAGGTAGAGGGGGGGATGGAGAGAGGGAGGGATATTGGTAAAAGGAGAGAGAGAGAGAGAGAGAGAGAGAGAGAGAGAGAGAGAGAGTACAGATGACGAGAGAGAGAGAGAGAGAAGGTGATTGGGAAAAGGAGTGGGAGAGAGAGAGATTGGGAAAAGGAGAGGGGGAGAGAGAGAGAGAGAGAGAGAGAGAGAGAGAGAGAGAGAGAGAGAGAGGAGAGAGAGAGAGAGAGAGAGAGAGAGAGTAGATAAGGAGGGGGGAGGGAGAGAGAGGGGGAGAGAGAGGAAAAATTGGGAGAGTGGAGAGAGGGAGAGGGAGAGGGAGGGCGGAGATGGGGAGAATAGGATAAAGAGAGGGAGAGGGAGAGAGAGAGAGAGTATAGGAGAGAGAG